>NW_026986550.1:0-50000 GCF_031761385.1 Necator americanus | reverse complement strand
TCATTTAATTCGTGAAACAAAAAGCTTACGACACCTGGGATTCCCAAGCCGTCTCCGATCCAAGTACTAACCAGGCCCAACGTTGCTTAACTTGCCAGATCGGACGGGATGGCGTGTTTTCAACGTGGTATGGCCGTAAGCGAAATTATCGCCGCAATTTCAGCGTGATGATGTTGGAGAAAGGGGTAATGGAGAGAGGAGCGGAAGGGGGGATAGAGGGGAGGGAGTGACGGGAAAGGAGAAATCCATGCTGTTTCAGTGGCAAACCGAACTATTGATGTTTTACTCCTCTAATAATGTTTATGTTATTCTTGTTCACAAATACAAGAATAACATCGCCCTTAAAGCCATCACTCCACGAATCTGAGGTGGTGCAGATTTTAGATGGAGTATTCGTATACGGGATAGTAGATTATGGTAAAGGGGAGGGAGGGAGGAGGGGGGGGGGGGTGGGGAAGGAGGTGATTCCGTCCATTTCTTCCTAATTGCCGTAAAAAACGGTCCGGAAGATACAGCTACACGCGTTCTGGCGCATTATTTTCCACAACGAGTTCGACTGGAGCGCGCCAGTCTTGTGCGGTGCCGAATCTTCCGGACAGTTTTTTTTTTTAACGGTAACTAGGAAGAAATGGACGGAATCATTCTCCTCTCCATAATCTACTATCCCTTGTAAGAATATTCCACCTGATATCTGCACCACCTTAGATTCGTAGAGTGATGCCTTTAAGCACGTAAGAAGGGCGATTTCGCAATACGGCTTTTCACACCTTGACTACTATGGCCGCGATTTCATCATCGGTTTAATTACCCAAGTTTGAGGTACTTTCTCGATCTGACCCGATGAAAATTGTGGTCTGATGAAATTTTGGAAAACTCTCCCTGAATTGGGAGGGAACAAGGTCAGAAGTTACACAGTGTTACGGTGTATCACATCTTGCCTTTTCCGCCGGCCACGATTTCACCAACGGTTTAGGTGGTCACGATTTTACGGTCGGTTTAATTACCCAAATTTGAGGTACTTTCTCGATCTGACCCGATGAAAATTGTGGTCTGATGAAATTTTGGAAAACTCTCCCTGAATTGGGAGGGAACAAGGTCAGAAGTTACACAGTGTTACGGTGTATCACATCTTGCCTTTTCCGCCGGCCACGATTTCACCAACGGTTTAGGTGGTCACGATTTTACGGTCGGTTTAATTACCAAATTTGAGGTACTTTCTCGATCTGACCCGATGAAAATTGTGGTCTGATGAAATTTTGGAAAACTCTCCCTGAATTGGGAGGGAAAAAGGTCAGAAGTTACACAGTGTTACGGTGTATCACATCTTGCCTTTTCCGCCGGCCACGATTTCACCAACGGTTTAGGTGGTCACGATTTTACGGTCGGTTTAATTACCCAAATTTGAGGTACTTTCTCGATCTGACCCGATGAAAATTGTGGTCTGATGAAATTTTGGAAAACTCTCCCTGAATTGGGAGGGAACAAGGTCAGAAGTTACACAGTGTTACGGTGTATCACATCTTGCCTTTTCCGCCGGCCACGATTTCACCAACGGTTTAGGTGGTCACGATTTTACGGTCGGTTTAATTACCCAAATTTGAGGTACTTTCTCGATCTGACCCGATGAAAATTGTGGTCTGATGAAATTTTGGAAAACTCTCCCTGAATTGGGAGGGAACAAGGTCAGAAGTTACACAGTGTTACGGTGTATCACATCTTGCCTTTTCCGCCGGCCACGATTTCACCAACGGTTTAGGTGGTCACGATTTTACGGTCGGTTTAATTACCCAAATTTGAAGTGCTTCCCCGATCTGACTCGATAAAATCTCTGGTCTGATGAGATTTTAAGAAACATATTGCAAAATACAGAGGAGAACTCCATTATTAGTTAAATAATGTCAAATAATATTTTATACGTAATCATTAATTTAAAACATATTTACACATTACCATAGTGTCCATAAACAGCAAGTCCGCTATTCTTCATTGCTCAATTCATTTAATTCGTGAAACAAAAGCTTACGACACCTGGGATTCCCAAGCCGTCTCCGATCCAAGTACTAACCAGGCCCAACGTTGCTTAACTTGCCAGATCGGACGGGATGGCGTGTTTTCAACGTGGTATGGCCGTAAGCGAAATTACTGCCGCGATTTCAGCGTGATAAAATTGGAGAAAGGCGTATTGCCGTTAGTTCGCGAAACAAAAGCTTACGACACCTGGGATTCCCAAGCCGTCTCCGATCCAAGTACTAACCAGGCCCAACGTTGCTTAACTTGCCAGATCGGACGGGATGGCGTGTTTTCAACGTGGTATGGCCGTAAGCGAAATTATCGCCGCAATTTCAGCGTGATGATGTTGGAGAAAGGGGTAATGGAGAGAGGAGCGGAAGGGGGGATAGAGGGGAGGGAGTGACGGGAAAGGAGAAATCCATGCTGTTTCAGTGGCAAACCGAACTATTGATGTTTTACTCCTCTAATAATGTTTATGTTATTCTTGTTCACAAATACAAGAATAACATCGCCCTTAAAGCCATCACTCCACGAATCTGAGGTGGTGCAGATTTTAGATGGAGTATTCGTATACGGGATAGTAGATTATGGTAAAGGGGAGGGAGGGAGGAGGGGGGGGGGGGGGTGGGGAAGGAGGTGATTCCGTCCATTTCTTCCTAATTGCCGTAAAAAACGGTCCGGAAGATACAGCTACACGCGTTCTGGCGCATTATTTTCCACAACGAGTTCGACTGGAGCGCGCCAGTCTTGTGCGGTGCCGAATCTTCCGGACAGTTTTTTTTTTTAACGGTAACTAGGAAGAAATGGACGGAATCATTCTCCTCTCCATAATCTACTATCCCTTGTAAGAATATTCCACCTGATATCTGCACCACCTTAGATTCGTAGAGTGATGCCTTTAAGCACGTAAGAAGGGCGATTTCGCAATACGGCTTTTCACACCTTGACTACTATGGCCGCGATTTCATCATCGGTTTAATTACCCAAGTTTGAGGTACTTTCTCGATCTGACCCGATGAAAATTGTGGTCTGATGAAATTTTGGAAAACTCTCCCTGAATTGGGAGGGAACAAGGTCAGAAGTTACACAGTGTTACGGTGTATCACATCTTGCCTTTTCCGCCGGCCACGATTTCACCAACGGTTTAGGTGGTCACGAGATTTTACGGTCGGTTTAATTACCCAAATTTGAGGTACTTTCTCGATCTGACCCGATGAAAATTGTGGTCTGATGAAATTTTGGAAAACTCTCCCTGAATTGGGAGGGAACAAGGTCAGAAGTTACACAGTGTTACGGTGTATCACATCTTGCCTTTTCCGCCGGCCACGATTTCACCAACGGTTTAGGTGGTCACGATTTTACGGTCGGTTTAATTACCCAAATTTGAGGTACTTTCTCGATCTGACCCGATGAAAATTGTGGTCTGATGAAATTTTGGAAAACTCTCCCTGAATTGGGAGGGAACAAGGTCAGAAGTTACACAGTGTTACGGTGTATCACATCTTGCCTTTTCCGCCGGCCACGATTTCACCAACGGTTTAGGTGGTCACGATTTTACGGTCGGTTTAATTACCCAAATTTGAGGTACTTTCTCGATCTGACCCGATGAAAATTGTGGTCTGATGAAATTTTGGAAAACTCTCCCTGAATTGGGAGGGAACAAGGTCAGAAGTTACACAGTGTTACGGTGTATCACATCTTGCCTTTTCCGCCGGCCACGATTTCACCAACGGTTTAGGTGGTCACGATTTTACGGTCGGTTTAATTACCCAAATTTGAGGTACTTTCTCGATCTGACCCGATGAAAATTGTGGTCTGATGAAATTTTGGAAAACTCTCCCTGAATTGGGAGGGAACAAGGTCAGAAGTTACACAGTGTTACGGTGTATCACATCTTGCCTTTTCCGCCGGCCACGATTTCACCAACGGTTTAGGTGGTCACGATTTTACGGTCGGTTTAATTACCCAAATTTGAAGTGCTTCCCCGATCTGACTCGATAAAATCTCTGGTCTGATGAGATTTTAAGAAACATATTGCAAAATACAGAGGAGAACTCCATTATTAGTTAAATAATGTCAAATAATATTTTATACGTAATCATTAATTTAAAACATATTTACACATTACCATAGTGTCCATAAACAGCAAGTCCGCTATTCTTCATTGCTCAATTCATTTAATTCGTGAAACAAAAGCTTACGACACCTGGGATTCCCAAGCCGTCTCCGATCCAAGTACTAACCAGGCCCAACGTTGCTTAACTTGCCAGATCGGACGGGATGGCGTGTTTTCAACGTGGTATGGCCGTAAGCGAAATTACTGCCGCGATTTCAGCGTGATAAAATTGGAGAAAGGCGTATTGCCGTTAGTTCGCGAAACAAAAGCTTACGACACCTGGGATTCCCAAGCCGTCTCCGATCCAAGTACTAACCAGGCCCAACGTTGCTTAACTTGCCAGATCGGACGGGATGGCGTGTTTTCAACGTGGTATGGCCGTAAGCGAAATTATCGCCGCAATTTCAGCGTGATGATGTTGGAGAAAGGGGTAATGGAGAGAGGAGCGGAAGGGGGGGATAGAGGGGAGGGAGTGACGGGAAAGGAGAAATCCATGCTGTTTCAGTGGCAAACCGAACTATTGATGTTTTACTCCTCTAATAATGTTTATGTTATTCTTGTTCACAAATACAAGAATAACATCGCCCTTAAAGCCATCACTCCACGAATCTGAGGTGGTGCAGATTTTAGATGGAGTATTCGTATACGGGATAGTAGATTATGGTAAAGGGGAGGGAGGGGGGGGGGGGGGGGTGGGGGTGGGGAAGGAGGTGATTCCGTCCATTTCTTCCTAATTGCCGTAAAAAACGGTCCGGAAGATACAGCTACACGCGTTCTGGCGCATTATTTTCCACAACGAGTTCGACTGGAGCGCGCCAGTCTTGTGCGGTGCCGAATCTTCCGGACAGTTTTTTTTTTTAACGGTAACTAGGAAGAAATGGACGGAATCATTCTCCTCTCCATAATCTACTATCCCTTGTAAGAATATTCCACCTGATATCTGCACCACCTTAGATTCGTAGAGTGATGCCTTTAAGCACGTAAGAAGGGCGATTTCGCAATACGGCTTTTCACACCTTGACTACTATGGCCGCGATTTCATCATCGGTTTAATTACCCAAGTTTGAGGTACTTTCTCGATCTGACCCGATGAAAATTGTGGTCTGATGAAATTTTGGAAAACTCTCCCTGAATTGGGAGGGAACAAGGTCAGAAGTTACACAGTGTTACGGTGTATCACATCTTGCCTTTTCCGCCGGCCACGATTTCACCAACGGTTTAGGTGGTCACGATTTTACGGTCGGTTTAATTACCCAAATTTGAGGTACTTTCTCGATCTGACCCGATGAAAATTGTGGTCTGATGAAATTTTGGAAAACTCTCCCTGAATTGGGAGGGAACAAGGTCAGAAGTTACACAGTGTTACGGTGTATCACATCTTGCCTTTTCCGCCGGCCACGATTTCACCAACGGTTTAGGTGGTCACGATTTTACGGTCGGTTTAATTACCCAAATTTGAGGTACTTTCTCGATCTGACCCGATGAAAATTGTGGTCTGATGAAATTTTGGAAAACTCTCCCTGAATTGGGAGGGAACAAGGTCAGAAGTTACACAGTGTTACGGTGTATCACATCTTGCCTTTTCCGCCGGCCACGATTTCACCAACGGTTTAGGTGGTCACGATTTTACGGTCGGTTTAATTACCCAAATTTGAGGTACTTTCTCGATCTGACCCGATGAAAATTGTGGTCTGATGAAATTTTGGAAAACTCTCCCTGAATTGGGAGGGAACAAGGTCAGAAGTTACACAGTGTTACGGTGTATCACATCTTGCCTTTTCCGCCGGCCACGATTTCACCAACGGTTTAGGTGGTCACGATTTTACGGTCGGTTTAATTACCCAAATTTGAGGTACTTTCTCGATCTGACCCGATGAAAATTGTGGTCTGATGAAATTTTGGAAAACTCTCCCTGAATTGGGAGGGAACAAGGTCAGAAGTTACACAGTGTTACGGTGTATCACATCTTGCCTTTTCCGCCGGCCACGATTTCACCAACGGTTTAGGTGGTCACGATTTTACGGTCGGTTTAATTACCCAAATTTGAAGTGCTTCCCCGATCTGACTCGATAAAATCTCTGGTCTGATGAGATTTTAAGAAACATATTGCAAAATACAGAGGAGAACTCCATTATTAGTTAAATAATGTCAAATAATATTTTATACGTAATCATTAATTTAAAACATATTTACACATTACCATAGTGTCCATAAACAGCAAGTCCGCTATTCTTCATTGCTCAATTCATTTAATTCGTGAAACAAAAGCTTACGACACCTGGGATTCCCAAGCCGTCTCCGATCCAAGTACTAACCAGGCCCAACGTTGCTTAACTTGCCAGATCGGACGGGATGGCGTGTTTTCAACGTGGTATGGCCGTAAGCGAAATTACTGCCGCGATTTCAGCGTGATAAAATTGGAGAAAGGCGTATTGCCGTTAGTTCGCGAAACAAAAGCTTACGACACCTGGGATTCCCAAGCCGTCTCCGATCCAAGTACTAACCAGGCCCAACGTTGCTTAACTTGCCAGATCGGACGGGATGGCGTGTTTTCAACGTGGTATGGCCGTAAGCGAAATTATCGCCGCAATTTCAGCGTGATGATGTTGGAGAAAGGGGTAATGGAGAGAGGAGCGGAAGGGGGGGATAGAGGGGAGGGAGTGACGGGAAAGGAGAAATCCATGCTGTTTCAGTGGCAAACCGAACTATTGATGTTTTACTCCTCTAATAATGTTTATGTTATTCTTGTTCACAAATACAAGAATAACATCGCCCTTAAAGCCATCACTCCACGAATCTGAGGTGGTGCAGATTTTAGATGGAGTATTCGTATACGGGATAGTAGATTATGGTAAAGGGGAGGGAGGGGGAGGGGGGGGGGGGGGTGGGGAAGGAGGTGATTCCGTCCATTTCTTCCTAATTGCCGTAAAAAACGGTCCGGAAGATACAGCTACACGCGTTCTGGCGCATTATTTTCCACAACGAGTTCGACTGGAGCGCGCCAGTCTTGTGCGGTGCCGAATCTTCCGGACAGTTTTTTTTTTTACGGTAACTAGGAAGAAATGGACGGAATCATTCTCCTCTCCATAATCTACTATCCCTTGTAAGAATATTCCACCTGATATCTGCACCACCTTAGATTCGTAGAGTGATGCCTTTAAGCACGTAAGAAGGGCGATTTCGCAATACGGCTTTTCACACCTTGACTACTATGGCCGCGATTTCATCATCGGTTTAATTACCCTATATTACGGCCCTCTCTTTCGTGCATTCACGGTTCTGCACGAAAGTATGATTGTTGGACAGAAGATTGAGTTCTGAGTCAGGAAAGAACAAGTGGTTTAGCTAGTTTTCGTGTTTTCATCAATTTGCCCGATCATTTCCATTTCGCGGTGCTTCGAGGCTTGAGACAGCGATTTAGCGATGAGTCAGCTCTGTAACCTAACGAAGTCTGCCCAGTTGCTGTCAGTAAGCAAGAGTTTCGTAGAGGAAACATTATCATGGCAAAATTTGTGCAAAATTTCTATTTTCTTCACCTATTTTCGAACCTTAGAATTTTTTTACTATAGGATTTTTATGCAAACATCAATATCTTTGCTACCGTAAGCGCTATGTTTCTAAAATTTTGTAGACTTCTTTACGAGTCCGATGCTAGATGTTCGGTGAATTTACAGTGGAAATTTCGTGCAAAACCGTTCACATCAAATACTTATAACACACCAGAAAACACCTGTGGCACTGCTGTCCTGCTGCTCCTAGCGAAGTTGGAGCAACGGTTCCCACATAATGCGATTCACGATTCAGCTTATGCGATTTTGTGGGAATGAAGGGAATGATCGGCATCGGATATTTGATTTGAAAGAAATTGTGAAGTGTGAAACCGTTAAACTATTCAACACTGGTTTTGCCACTTGTTGTTCCGTGAAAGAAGCCATACCGCGTCTTTTCCCGCACGCTGATAGGTACGGGGAAAGGAGTGGTGTAGCGTCGATTCATCTCTGAGCCGAGAAAATTGGACAAAACTTTGTCTAGAAGAGTAATCGAGGATAGTGATTAAGAACATAAACAGTTACTTTGTAGAATATGCCCTTCGACGAGTGTCGATTTTTTCGCTTTCTAATTTTTTAACCAATATGTGCTTATTGAAGTATACAAGTAAGTGCGTCGCACTTCTATATAGAAGTTATCACGGAAGATGATCACAAATAACCATGATTGGTTGACAGTTGAATAAATAGGATAACCACACTGATGAGCTCCTTCAATAAAGTATTTCATGGCTGTCTGTGGTTGCAAGGGCGAAACAGCCAAATTTTATGTTCATGTCCTCTCTTCTTCTCATCCCTTCATATAATTCCTCCAATCTTTAGCTGTAAAAGTTAGACTATGTTCTAGGTGCTGATTTCCTATTGAAATTGTTTGCTGACGAGTTGGACGTTCTGTAAGCTTTTCAGAGTTACATATAAGTGTAATAGTCTCACTGCTGGTTTGTTTTATACAAATGTTGTTAAAACAAATGTTGTTAATACAAATGTTGTTCTTGTATTTCGATGTTTTCTCACATTTTAACGAATTATTAGTCGTCATGCAGGCCGCAATGTGGATTTCGTAGAAGTTGCGAAATCCGTCGCGCAATCTCTTCGCAATAATTGGAACTTAACTTGACATGATGTCATGGTCGAAGAAGTGCTCAGAGACTCAAGCTTTCATATTTAGTGAGAACAGGAGGGAATTGCAAGGGGCATGAATACGATATTGTTGATTTGCAATTTTTTATCTCATTTGTGCGGTCTTGATTATTGTGTGGAATTGCGGTTTGTCTTCAGTTTGAACCTTTGTTGCAAGGAAAGAAGTTATCAAAACAGCCAACAAAATCTCGATTAAGCACAACTATACCTGAATTTCATGTTATTTCTATTGCATATGAACAGTCAAACCCCGTTCGTACATTAGAGCAGCGTAAAGTTTAAAAATGCCACTTTTCCTTCTTTTCATTTCATTTCATCTCTACTTTGCACCTCGATTAATCTCCTGAACAGAATTCAAATTGAAAAAACCTGAGCAGCACTCCTAAAACAGATAATATTGCAAAATCATTTCAAGTTGAAGGATATCATTCTCAAAGTTATTCGAGATCATCTTTTTCTATCAGGCTCCGCGACCCGGCATTTTTTTGCATCTCAGCCAGGGCTCACCTATTACACCAACTAGAATACTATTGTTAATAGAATAGAAATAGAATAGAATAATTGGCAACTAGAATACTATTGTTTCGTTCTTGTATTGCGATGCTCCCTAGCATTTTGGCGCCGTCATGATTCGTCGTGCGGGCCGCACTCTGGATTTCGTAATCGTCGTGGGACGCAGCGCGCGCGCAACCTCCTCAATCCTCAATATCTTTCTTCTTTCATTGTAGCTTTGATGTTTTCTCTTTTCTCTGTTTTCTTTTCAAAGTTTCATTTAGACTTTCAAGTAGAGCTGTTATGTATGTTGTAGACTTTTGATCAAGTCTTTTGATCTAATGATCTTTCGATTTATTTTCAGCCTTCTTTCGAAAGCGACAGCCATTTTACTGCATCCGAAATGCTACACTATGTGAACAAACTTGTGGAAATCGAACATCAAATTTTGCACCAGAAATCAAAGGAAGTAAGGTAGGTCCTGTTATGACTATCCAAAAAGTGACAAATGATGGGAGCCAAACTAAGCGAGCCCATCGTAAGCATATTCAAAAAATTCCGTGCTGCCACTGATGTCTCTCCCCCATATATTGTCCACCACTTGTGGGGAATATCGAAGGGACTATGGAGTCTGGCAGCAAACAGGTAGGTGATAAAAAAAGTCCGCCCTAGTATATGACGACTCCAATATATCGATCAATGCGGTCGATGACAACGCCGGTACGGACTGTGCTATCCACACGAAATTACCACTATCATTTCTCCAGGAAATCAAAGGAAGTAAGGTAGGTGCTGTTATGACCATCCAAAAAGCAAAAAAAAAGTGCAAATATGGGAGCCAAACTAAGTGAGATCATTGTACGCATATTCGAAAAATTCCGTGCTGCCACTGATGTCTCTCCCCCATATATTGTCCACCACTTGTGGGGAATATCGAAGGGACTATGGAGTCTGGCAGCAAACAGGTAGGTGATAAAAAAAGTCCGCCCTAGTATATGACGACTCCAATATATCGATCAATGCGGTCGATGACAACGCCGGTACGGACTGTGCTATCCACACGAAATTACCACTATCATTTCTCCAGGAAATCAAAGGAAGTAAGGTAGGTGCTGTTATGACTATCCAAAAAGTGGCAAATGATGGGAGCCAAACTAAGTGAGATCATTGTACGCATATTCAAAAAATTCCGTGCTGCCACTGATGTCTCTCCCCCATATATTGTCCACCACTTGTGGGGAATATCGAAGGGACTATGGAGTCTGGCAGCAAACAGGTAGGTGATAAAAAAAAAGTCGGCAAACCGCATCTCACTGCCGGTCCGTCTTATTGCTGTTGATCGCTTCGTCAAGCGCGGTCATATAATATTTAACACGTCTAATCTCTACATTGCCAGCTCAAATCAAACAGATGCCGTTAGCACCTTCTTCCAAAAGAGGGTAATGAGAAATGAGAAGGAGCCGAAGCGAACTACAGAAAGTTCGACGTAATGTTTAATAGCTTTGAGGCAAATTCGACAGCCTCTTTACGTACCATTTTGCATGTCATGCATTCTCTGTACAGTTGTGTGTTTATCACCGTTTTGAAAATGTTGTTTACCCATTAACAGCATAGCTGTATATTACACACATAATAATATTAACGTTTTGTTGAACATGTCATGGAAATGAATGTTAGTTGTAACATTTAGATGATGAGGAATAAAGTTTGAACTAATGTTGATCGTGAATCTTTCGTTTCAATCTTTAGATTTTCAGAGTTACATACAAGCACACTACTCACACCGTTGGTTCGTTTATATACAAATTCCTTATACAAATGATTCTTGGAGTACGAGAAGCTGCAGAAACTACGCTTCCACATTACAAAAAAGAATCCAATTAGTTAGCTTGTATAACGTTGATGTTCGTTCATCGTTGTTACTACACTCTTTGTTACTGCTACTCTTTGTTTTTCTTATAATGTTGAGTAAAACTATTGTTGTTGTTCTTGTATTTCGATGTTTCCTCACATTTCAGTGAATTATGAGTCATTATACAGGCCGCTCTCATGATTTCGTAACCGTTGCGAAATCCACAACGCAATCTCTTCAACGCACCGTATTCTCCCATTTATTGAAATTAAAAGTGGATATTGAAGGCAAAGGTGAGAAATAGGTGCAAGCGAACATTTCCAATTACAATCTGTGTTTTCTGAATGGAACCAGACTCCCAGTACCTCTTACTTCAAGATCAAGATGGTTGATGGCATGAGTCATCACTGTGATAAATCAGTGTTTTGCCAGCTTCGCGATTTTGTTTTCGCAGTTTGACGCATTCACTTTTTACAGCGTACTGTAACTGAACTCTATCTATGCGAAAATTCTAAGCATTGCTTGTCACAGGAAAAGTTCACAAAAATACTGAGTACTAAAATAGTGTAAAGAGTTCTTAGATCGCTATATGCCGATTTATCACCTTCGACGGCTTCAACTCCAAGAAAAGGATACTCCTTATCATATACGGAATCACCTGCTACTTTTTTCACGTTATGTTTCTCAAAGAAGAAATTGTACCATAAAACTACCTCTGAGTGTCATTTTTCAGCGAAGAATCTTCAAAAGCAAGCGGTTTCAGACCAATAAAGTCGTTTGAAGCTGAATTCCAACAACACATTCTCTAGTATTGTGGACACTTCAAGCGTTTTGAAATCATTTTGAAACCGTTTTGAAAGCACATATACTACCCTAATACAGCAAAAGCACGTACTAGATTCTCACAAAAAGGTCTGCCAATTCAACAAATTTACAAGGGAATTACTCTTCGATTGAAACAGTTTATCTGCATATCCCTCAATTATTCCCCACAGATGTTTTTTTTTCTATCCAGCAGAAGCACTGACCGATTTAACAGCTTCTGGTGTCAGGAAAGATTTCAACATTTCTGCGTATACGAGTACCGTATCGGCATGTCGTGTCGGGACTAATAGCCGAATGAAAGGGGGTGCAACCGCTACATCTCTTAAAGGCAGTATATCACGAATCTGACGTGGTATGGTTTGCATAAGGGAATGATTTGCAAAGGAAGGTGGTCGTAAAGGAGTGGGCAGTAGTGAATTGAGGATAGCATGATAACGAGTACAAAATATTACGAATTATTAAATAGTTACATACATTACAAAATATTACAGTGATATTAAATGATTGCATAAATTACATTTAGTTACAGACGTAAGACAGTAGAATGGATGGGTTCTCACAATGCCCAATGTACTGACAACGTATTCTATAATGAGACCACTCAG
Source organism: Necator americanus (assembly GCF_031761385.1). Lineage (NCBI taxonomy): Eukaryota > Metazoa > Nematoda > Chromadorea > Rhabditida > Ancylostomatidae > Necator > Necator americanus. Next base: position 37,412 of record NW_026986550.1, on the reverse strand, counting down.
GTTCGACTCCCGGCTGAGGCAAATTTTTGCAAAAGAGATGGAAACATGAAACAACTTCTAAAAAATGAAAAATTCAATTTCACTTGGTTTGCAGTACTTTAAAAGTGAGTTTAATAAAATTTAACGACCAAAAAAGCTCAGATTCTGTACACATTGTTAGGTCTGGAAGATCTCGAATAAGATCTCGAATAATAGTACGTCATAAGAGGACCAAAAGAAAAAGTTTAAGTAGTTTTCAAGAGAAGAAGGCTTGACCTAAAAACATACATATCGATGATTTTCCACCTCCTACTCTTTTTGGGATTTTGATGGGACTGAGATGGGAAAATGCCATTTTTCCCATTTTTGTCCAATCAAAAATTTGGAAAAACGACGAGAAGATCGGTTGGTGCAGCTTCTCACAGGGAAAATTCTCGGCTACAAAGTGCTGGAAATGATTTGCTTCTCACTAAGTTACTCCGAGTTACTGAATTTTTTCAAAATCACTCATTTACGGCACGCTAACGAAAATTGATATTTCGGCGATTTTTTCAAATTTGGGACGGCGTCTAAAAAATCACTTATATGCTCCGATAGAGGGTCTAAAAAAACCTCTAACGGCAAAATTTCTCCTTTCCGGATCGTCTGGTTCTCTCAAAATTTAAATGAGACAAACCCAAAAAAGTCGTAAGATTTTGAATTTCGTCCGATCAAGAAAAAGAGTGGGAAGTGAAAGAAACATTGAAGTGAGTGTTTCGTAGGGGAAACACTCTTCTCTTAAAAACGACCTAAAACTTTTTCCTTTGGTCCTTTTATGTGGAAGTTATTCGAGATCTTCCAAACCTAACAATGTGCACAGAATCTGAGATTTTTACTAAAACTTTTGGTAAATTTATTTTGAAAGTGCTGTCAACTACGTAAAATTGATTTTTTTTTATTTGTTAGACGTTGTTCTATGTGTCTATCTCTTTTGCAAAAATATGCCTCAGCCGGGAGTCGAAACCAGGAGGTCACATGTTAATATTGCAGGGACAAAATGTTGATTTTCTGTTTTCACAACCAGGTACTAGCGTTTTAGATTACGGAATTTGATAATTTTGTGCAATTCGTGGAAAACATATTGAAAGCAGGCGATATTTCAAAAATCAGCTCAGCTTTAGCATTTTCTCTGCAAAAATTCATATAGCTTTAAGTTCAATCATTTTCCACAAATGTTCGCTACTATCAGACTTAAGAAATGACAAATTTCAAGGCTTTTGGTGACACCGAAGATTTGAATATCTCTGTGGATGTGAATACCGTATCCGCATGTTTTCGCGTGGCCAATAGTCGAATGAAAGGTCAGGTGCGGCCACTGCACCGTTCATTCGTAGTCGCTCGTACAACCCCCAAGTTTGAATATGCTCATCCACAGTACAGTCTCCACTAGTCACCGGTGTAGCGTGAGTTCAAAGTTTAAATAAGAATTTCTTAGATTTGCATTTTTTTTCCACACTTCAATCCAGAGAAAATCCAATAAGAAATCTAATATTTCTAATAATTTCTGAAATTTCTAATAATTTCTGAATTTTCTAATAATCTCTGAAATTTAGAATAATTTCAGAAAACCAATAATTTTGAAATTTAGAATAATTTCAGAAAACCAATAATTTCTGAAATTTCAATCCAAAATTCAAGAAATGCTTTAAATTCTTCAGCCATTTTCTCTTTGCATTTTCTTCAGCCAGACGTTTCAGACAACAAACTGCAATGATTTTGAATTTTTCATCTGAAAATTCTGCAAAATACACGATTTTTCAAAGATCGGCCAAGTTTTGGTGTTTTTCCCGCGAAAACTTTTAGGTTTCATGTTCAATCGTTCTTCACAAATGTTTTCTACTAGGTGACAGGAAATCTTAATATCTCTGTGGATGAGAGTACGGTATCCGCATAGTTTTGCTGGATTAATAGCCGAATGAGAGAAGGTGCAGCCGTTAGATCTCTTAAACGGTTCGTCCGACTATTATAACTATATATATATATATATATATATATATATATATATATATATATAGTTATAAGAGTTATAGTTATATATATATATAACATATATGTATATATATATATATATACATATATATGTATATATATATACATACATATAACTATATTTATACATATATATGCATATATGTATACAAATATATAAATATATATAAATGTATATAAACATATAAATATAAATAAATAAATAAATATGACACTCCAAGACGTTGCAGTTTGTCACCGGTGAAGCGTGAGTTTGTATAGGTAAATATATATATATTTACCTATACATAGATAAATACATAAATATATATATTTACCTATTTATATATATATATATATATATATATAGATTTTAAATTTCGAATTATAGATTTTGAATTTTTCGTCTGAAACTTCTGCAAAACTAGCGATATTTCAAAGATCAGCTCAGCTTTGGCATTTCTTTGTTAGGTTTCATGTTCCATCACTTTCCACAAATGTTCTCTACTATCAGACTTAAGCACTGACACATTTCACTGCTTTTGGTGATACCAAAGATTTGAAAATCTCTGAGGATGCGAATACCGTATCCGCATGTTTTCACGTGGCCAATAGTCGAATGAAAGGTCGGGTGCGGCCACTGCACCGTTCTTTCGTAGTCGCTCGTACAACCCCCAAGTTTGAATATGCTCATCCACAGTACAGTCTCCACTAGTCACCAGTGTAGCGTGAGTTCAAAGTTTAAATAAGAATTTCCTAGATTTGCATTTTTTTCCACACTTCAATCTGGGTGAAACCTAATAAGTTCTGAAATTTCTAATAATTTCTGAATTTTCTAATAATTTCCGAAATTTAATTCCCGAGAATTTCAATAATTTCTGAAATTCTAATTCGAGATTCAAAAAACTCATTGAATTCTTTAGCAATAATTAGACCTTAGCGCTTCAGATCACGAAATTTGATAATTTTGTACAAAATTGTTGGAAAATTTGCGATAATTCAAAGATCAGTGTCAATCTTCATTATTTCTTTGCAAAAATATGCCAGCTTTTAAGCAAACAATCTAAAAAAAACTCACAGTTTCCTTTATATTAGCCAGGAGTTAACGTTACAGCCAACCACCAGCAATAATTTCGAATTTCTCGTCTAAAATTTCTGCAAAACTAGTGCTATTTCAAAGATCAGCTCAGATTCGGCATTTCTTTGTTAGGCTTCATGTTCAGTCGTTTTCCACAATTGTTCTCTACTATCATACTTAAGCAGTGACACATTTCACGGCTTTTGGTGACACCAAAAATTTGAATATATGTGTGGATGCGAATACCGTATCCGCATGTTTTCGCGTGACCAGTAGCCACATAAAAGGTCAGATGCAGCAACCTGAGCGCTGTTTTGCAAATTCTATATCATTTATACGGCCCCAAGTTTGAATATACTCGTCTAAGTTACAGTCTCAAATGATCACCGGTGAAGCGTGAATCTAAAGATTAAATAAGAATTTCTTGAAATTTGCAATTTTTTCCACAATTCAGGTGAAGAAATCTAATGATTTCTTCAGAGCAGTATCTGAAATTTTAATTCTAGATTCAAGAAATGCTTTGAATTCTTTAGCAATAACTAGATCTTAGCGTTTCAGATCACGAAATTTGATAATTTTCTACTTTTCGTAGAAAAATATTGGAAAACTTGTAATATTGCAATGATCAGTCTCGTTCTTTTTTCATTTTCTTGCGAGAAAATATACCAGTCTTTTTAAGCAAAAGTCCAAAAGGAATTCACAGTTTTCTTCAACCAGACGTTTCAGACAACAAACTGCAATGATTTTGAATTTTTCATTCGAAGTTTCTGTAAAACAGGTGGTTTTTCAAAGATCGGCCCATCTTCGGCGTTTTTTCCGCGAAAATTTCATACATAGGTTTCATGTTCAATCGTTCTTCACAAATGTTTTCTGCTAGGTGACAGGAAATCTTAATATCTCTGTGGATGAGAGTACGGTATTCGCATAGTTTTGCTGGATTAATAGACGAATGAGAGAAGGTGCAGCCGCCTGACTGCTGCTTTGCAGCCGTTAGATCTCTTAAACGGTTCGTCCTACTATTATAACTATATATGTAAAAATGTATATGTATATAAGTATATATGTATAAAATATATAAAAATAAATATAAATATAAATGTAAATACAAATTAATAAATATACATGTACATATATACATATATATATAAATAAATATAATATATAAAAATAAATATAAATATAAATGTAAATACAAATTAATAAATATACATGTACATATATACATATATATATATATATATGTAAATGTATATTTATAAGAATTAATAAATATATTAGTGCCGAGTGTATTATATATGTACATATATAAATATATAATATATATATATATATATATATATATATATATATATATATATATGTACATATATATGTACATATATAATACACTCGGCGACGTTGCAGTTTGTCACCTGTGAAGCGTGAGTTCAAAGTTTAAATAAGGATTTCTTAGAATTGCATTGTTTCCCACTCCTCTATCAGGGGGATATCTAATAATTTCTGGAATTTCTAATAAATTCTGACATTTTGAATAATTTTTGAAATCTCCAATAATTTCTGAAATTTTTTAATTTCATATTCAAGAAATACTTAATATTCTTAAGTAGTAATCAGGTTTTGGCGTTTCAGTTTACAAAATTCGATAATTTTGTACACTTCGTGGAGAAATGTTGAAAAACAGATATAACATATTCCTAACATCAGCTCCCTTTTTTCTTACTTTGTTTGCTAAAATATGTCACTGTTTTTCAAGCAAACAATCCTGAAAGACTTTCAATAATAATTCTAATATTAGTTGGCCATTAACATCTCAGCCAAAAAACTGCAATGGTTTTGAAATTTTCGTCTGAAATTCCTGCAGAGCAAGCGATATTTCAAAGATCAATTCAGTTTTGGCATTTCTTTCTTAGGTTTCATGTTCAATCATTCCCCACAAATATTTTCTACTTTCAAACTTAAGCACTGACACATTTCGCGGCTTTGGTAGCAGCCAAAATTTGAACTTCTCTGTGAATGCATGAGGGTACCGTATCCGCATCTCGTGGCTGGACTAACTGCCAAATTAAAGGACTTGCAGCCCGCTGGTTGATGCTTTGCAGCAGCTATATCTCTTTATATTTACTTCAGTTAATTCGACTACGATGTAGATTTTCCGGTACTTGTTCACGATTAGCATACTTCGTGTTCTAACATCCATTCCTTGCGATTTTTGATTCCATCACTTCAAATTATTTCCATACATTTGATTTCTCCGGAATTTCCTCAAATACATTATAACAACGACTTATTTGTACGTGCTTCGGTAACGAAATTCCAGATAGCACTGAAACGCCCATTCTCTGGCGCCGGATTGATGCACCGACGCATCAAGGAGGCGAACGAAATGGCACTGAGTGGAGTCGTACGGCGGCCGATTGGAGAGAAGAGAAAGTTAAGCAAGATCCTCTATTTACCTAGTTGTATAGCGTACTTCTTATTAGAAAAGAAATACCAGGGTGATATAAATCTGACTGTTTATAGGAGGCGAGTCATGAATTCGAGTAAAGAAGAGAGTGAGAGAGGAACAAGCGCATTCAGGGCAGGGATAAGCCAAAAACATGCTTGAAGCTGAACGGAAGCTCAGTTAATCCTTCATTCTACAGAAGGTAGGTTAATTATTTATATTGAAAAATGGGACTTTGTTTTCTCAATGTCATTCTATGTTAAAAGAAAGAAAACTATTCTTATTATTTTGATATTATATTGTATATTCACGTCATATTTTCATAGATTCTGCTCCTACCAAGTTTCCGATTGCTTCTAAAACCCTCATCCGCAGTTCCTGCTTCTCTAATACAGAGTTCAGAGGCAGCGTCACTTTTTCTTCGTTGTTCAGGTCATTTGTCGCTCAAGTTAGTTCTTCTCAATCCTCTTCCGTCATTGCGGTGCGGCCTTTCCGCTGCTTTCTCAGCTTTCTCTTTTCTCATTTAACTCTTTTGTCTTGTTCTCTGAAGACATATCCCCCTGGTCTTCAAGGTCCGTTTTTCCGCAGTGTTTCTTATCACGGATAGCGTTATGAGTTATGTTCAGCTTACTTGTCCGCTTAGCATTCTTCTCCGTCATTGCGGTGCGGCCTTTCCGCTGCTTTCTTCGACTTTTTCTCATTTAACTCTTTCGCCTCGTTTTCTGAAGAGATAAATACGGGTCTTCGAGGATACTGTAATGGGTTATGTTCAGCTCTCTTGTCAGCTTAGCATTCTACTCCGTCGTTTTGCCTCCGTCATTGCGGTGCGGCCTTTCCGCTGCTTTCTTCGACTTTTTCTCATTTAACTCTTTCGCCTCGTTTTCTGAAGAGATAAATACGGGTCTTCGAGGATACTGTAATGGGTTATGTTCAGCTCTCTTGTCAGCTTAGCATTCTACTCCGTCGTTTTGCCTCCGTTATTGCGGTGCGGCCTTTCCGCTGCTTTCTTCGACTTTTTCTCATTTAACTCTTTCGCCTTTTCTGAAGAGATAAACGCTCGAGATACGTAATGGTAGAGCCGTAGAGCAACTGTGCCGCATTCCGCTGCTTCTCGACTTTTCTCATTTAACTCTTTCGCCTCGTTTCAAAAAATAGTCTTCAAGGATACTTAAGAATTATGTCAGCTCTCTGTCAGCTTAGCATTCTATTCCGTCGTTTTGCCTCCGTCATTGCGGTGCGGCCTTTCCGCTGCTTTCTTCGACTTTTTCTCATTTAACTCTTTCGCCTCGTTTTCTGAAGAGATAAATACGGGTCTTCGAGGATACTGTAATCGGTTATGTTCAGCTCTCTTGTCAGCTTAGCATTCTACTCCGTCGTTTTGCCTCCGTCATTGCGGTGCGGCCTTTCCGCTGCTTTCTTCGATTTTTTCTCATTTAACCCTTTCACCTTGTATTACTCTATCAACTTGTATGTCTTTGAGAAGTCGATTCAACAAATCTCTTCTACTCTTCTGTACATGCGTTCTTTCAGCTTGCGTCTAATGTAAGTCTCATCATTTTGTGCTGCTCAGCAAATTCTATTCGTTCCTGTATTTCTCTATATTTGCTGTACACCGGTCTTCAGTCAGCAATCAATTTCTGAACGGGTTCAACGTAATGCCAGGTCAGTTTACGCTCAAATTACTGTTTGCCCACAAGATGCGATTCTGATCCGCTGCAACTTGTGTGAGCGCTTTTTTCACTCAACTTCTTCCTTTCCGGTACAGGGTTGCGGGGTTACGAGTAGCACACGTTCGTAGAGGTCGTTTTTTCTTATTCCACGTCAGTGCTCGGAAAGCTGTTCATACATAATAAACGGAAACTTTTCGGCCTATTTTTGTTCTTGGCCTTGCCATATCGGTGTTTGGCATCTGTGGTGTAACTGAGATGGTAGCCGTTTTTGCGAAAATATCGACTTACTTGATTTTGAGGTATATTCTGCCTAGGTTTATTGAAACGCGATCCAGTTACAGTTTTGGTACACTGAACATTATAGCGGAAATTTTGTGTGAACTTACTACCTCCCAACTTTGAGAAATAGCAGTAGCAAATCTATTCAGCACTGTTGCGAGCGGAATCTTCACAAGATAGCATTGGGAAAACAGTACAATGTGGGCAAAAAGTCTCCAGCTTCCAGAACCTAACTACATAGTAGGAAAGTTGGAAACTTGGTTCTTTTGCGAACGCTGATTGAGGCTGAACAGAGGCGTGCGCTGACGGTGTAGAGGACCATTAGGGCAACAGCAGCAGTAGAAACGTAGGATAACGATTCACGAGCACGAACTACTTAGCAATGTTGAACTCATTTCAAAAAGCTTATTTGCACCAATTACTGTTGATTCAAGTGTAGTTGAGCACGTATGATCAATGATATGATGATGCAGCCAAAATCATAAATGGAAGAAGTTGATGTAGAGCGGAGATTTTATTATATGTGCTTATAATATTACTGTATTGATGTAGTGACATATTGTCGTCGTTGCCGTCTCTATCGTTCATGTTTCGTTTTCTCGTGGCGAATATAATGTTGTGCCGCATTTATGCAGTGAAAGTCCTAAAATATTTCTCATTATACTGGTTTTGGTCGTAGTTTCGCTCTAGTGGGTGCCCATAAGCATATGAGATTTATCCTTAAGCGCTCCCAAGAGATTAATTTTCTTCAATATCTGGAGATATCTGTGCTGAAAAACCTGCTCGAAAAGCTCCTATTTTGATTCACTTTCTAATTGACGCACACTGTTTTGATCGTTTTTTTTTTCTTCTCAAAAACTATTACTACTAGCTTAGTCTACCAGTGGTTACTAGCGCTGAGCACCTCTATTGGCTCTTGCTACGCCATCGCTAACGCTTCCGACACCTGCGCTCTCTCACCAGTTTATGTTGTTATTAAAGCTGACGCTGTTTGCACTCTCTCTGATTCGTTCTCCTTTCAAGTCATACTCTCATCGTGTCACACACACACACATACACTCAAAAAGACACCTAGTAAGCAGAAGAACAATTTTCTGAAATGTTGTTGAAATATTATGATAGAAATAATTTAATTTCTATTCCACTCTATTTTTATTCTGAAATTTAGCTAATATCTGCAAATACTGATTGGGAGCACGTAGTACGATAAAAAGTGGAAAGGAAGCGTCAGCTAGCGTCAGATATTAGGTAAAAATGTCGAATTACAGTGGTACGACGAAAAAGAAAAAAAAATCAACATTTTGTTCCGACAGTATGATGGTAGGGAGGTCCAACTGAGGCGAATTTTTGCAAAAGAGGTGGAAACTTGAAGCAGCTTCTAAACTTTTCGATTCGGATAGAGGGACTCAGAGAACCCCTGTGTGCAAATTTTCTCCTTTCTCTCTCAAAATCAAATGAAATTCTTCTTTTTGTTGTTGTTGTTGTTATTTCGTTGTCTGTTTGGCTTGTTTCTCTCTCTTTTGCGAACATTTGCCTCAGCCGAGTGTCGAATCTACGAGGTCAGATTGTCATAATCTCAACAAAATATGCATTGTTGAAACAAAATGTTGATGCTTATAAGGTTACTGCAGCCGACGCCTAAAACTTAATTTAATATTATGTGGCGCTTTCAATTATTTAATATTATTAAATGTAATATTTTGTAATGTATGCAATGGAGAATCCCATCGCACGCTTGACCTTTGTCGTTTTTCTACTACTCACTAATGCTAATAGTTTCACAGCACTCTTCATCTTACCGTATCGTGAATGAATTGTTCACACAGATCTCGGTGCGGGAGCGGAATCAACGATGGTGGTTTTGTGGAAGCGCGGACACGTTGTGCTGTCGATTATGTTGAACATGTTACTTCTGCCATTGTGTAGCTTGTGTTTCTGTGTTCGGTGGCGGGCTCTTCTCGTATTGTATATAGAAGGATAAAGAATTGGCAGAAAGCTGACAAGTGACTCGCTGATGTGGTTCGGTTCGGTTGTTCCGCTATCTCTTATCGCTGGTTACAGTTTCTCCTCAAAACTGATTTCTAATCGTAACATCGTTTTCCTTCCATTCACAATCGCAGGTCTAGCTTTGTGATATCATATTCGTAACTGACTATGAGCCGTGCACGAAGTCGCGAGCGCAGAACCCAGAGGGAGTCGGAATGGAAACGTATCGGCGAACGAGCGAGAGAGCGCATCCCCGAACTGGTTCAGTCGAATCGCATAAGAGAGCTGTGCGTGGAACTCACCGATGGTATGTGGCAGCTTCACTTATATGGTGGTGTGTGCGTGTTGGCTAGTGACTGTTGGTTCGCATTGTGCACGGAGAACGAGAGAGAGCGAGACCAAGAAGGAACGCGTTTTAACGCTGCAAATGTTGCAGATGTGTTGTTTCCGGACATGAGATCCCGCGGAATCAACTTTTGTGTAGTATGTGGTAAACACGAAAGATTCCGACTTCATCAGCATTTAACGAAGAGACATCCGGAGTTAGCGAAGGAGACCGATGATTTTAAGGTAAGCGCACCGCTTTTGTCGCCTTTTAGTGACGAACCTTTTGGGCGGAGACGTACGAACGGTAGCGGAGCGTTAGGAAGTGGCAGCAGCTACAGCGGCTCTGTCACCGTCCTCCATCGTGCACAATCTGTGCGAATTGCGACTAAACTGCAGACCGTATTATTGTGTACAGCCGAGTGTGTGTGTGTGTTTTAAGGTGGTCGAACAAGTGAGCAGAGGGATTACGGAAGCTATGAAGAAGGCCTCAGTTGATGTTAGTAAGGTTCGGCGCCCAGTGACTGCTAGCGAATACGAAATCTATAAGGAACTCATCGATCAAATACGCGCAGGAGGAATCCCCGTTTACGGAGTGAGTTTAGTGTTGCTAATGCTACTGCACCGCACCGACCGCCCAGCCACCGTTACCCTGTGCCGCCTTTAGCACTACGACCCTCCGGGACCTCAACCGACCGACTCAGTGATGCACGCCATTTCGGATCTCCGGGAAGAGCTTCTCGTTCATCGCCAGCTAGCCACGACCAGCGCACCCGGTCCATCCGGACTCGCCTTGCAAGTACGCGTGCATTTTTTTTTTGAGAGCATTACACCTGTTCGAATTTATTTATATGGTCGACGAAGACGTTCGACCTTGTTTCTATCGATATCGATACGTTTAGGTGAGACCTCCAATCCCATCGAATGTTCCGCCCACGTACAGCGCACCGCTTATTCCGCGTGCCCAGACCTATCTAGTTCCGCTTGATGAATTATATCTTGGTGAGTTCGCTTCAGTAGTTCGAGCAACAGTAAAACAAAAAGATGAGAAAAAGGAGTGTTCGTGTTCTATGTGCGGCAGTTTCATAACATCGAACATTCGGTTCGGCGGTTTCAGGCGGCCCCCATGCACATCAGTGGTTTACGGCACCGCCCAAGCTGAACTTGATGTTTTTGCATGAATGGGACGACCACAACCACAACTACACCGAACAACAGTTCACCATTGTGGGAAATCGCAGGGGTGAACAAGGTTCATCTTCACATTGTTTGTGGCTACCTTGTCTCGAATTCACCACGCCAATCCACATCTTTCGCTCTAGGGTGGATGCGCAATGCGGAGAAGAAATTGAAGCTGTGGAGGAAGGTGAAGGCCGATCAACATAAACTCATCCAGCTATTTCGTTTCTACATCGAAGAAGCTGTGGTTAGTTGTTGACGAATTCGATATCCGTGCTTTAGCTAGTACTCGCGTGCGCACTACCTCACATTTAGTTGCTGCCGGCCGGAAATGATATGGACGCCAACGACCCATCGTTGACAACCAGCCAGAACTACGTGTCGTACATCTGTCGTTTCATGTTAGTCGCCATGAGATCGAGGCAAAGGTAAGAGATGCGTTGCGTTCATAATCAAACACACACACACACAACACATATACGTACATACACGTCCGGTGAGATGTTCGGGAGATTCGTGGCGTTTCAGACTTGGCCGACAGATCAGCATGGACGACGCGATATACTCGTCTGCAATACTTCTCCACTTTTTCGAGGTGCTGAAGCGGAATGGCGTGCCGACCACGACGCGGATGGGATTTGTGAAGGCGTTAGCGTCGTTCTATGAGTTCCTCAGAGTGAACATGGGGTCCGGTAAGCAAGCGAGCGATTTCAGTTCTATCTATGTGCAGTGGCTGCATAGTGAAGCTGAAGTTCCCCGTTTAGATAAGGGCCAGGATAGATTGCAAGAGTTGAAGCAGGCCTCGCATCGGGCACGGCACATCCTAAGCAAGTTGAAGTCGGAAGACAAGAAGTTGCAGTCATATCGTGGAGTGTTGCCGTCGAGGAAGCCGCAAAAGGTTTGTCAGCGGCGTGTGTTGGTGTGTTTGGCTGGCGTATGTCTGTGCGGCAACGGTCAAGTTCCAGCCGGAGGAGCCGTACTGTGTTGCGCGCGCGATCGTCACGCACACGCGAGTGATCGAGGAGATGAAACGTATCTACGTCGAGTACGAGCGGAGCTTGACGATCAGCAGTGGCAACTACAACTACTATACAGGGTAAGCGATCGCAAAGTATAAGTGTTGCGTGTGTACGTGCGTGTGTCGCATCGTGATCGTTTTTCAGCGCACTCATGTCCTACATCGTGCACTGTAACACCGCAAGGAATGAGTGCGTCTATAAGATGCTGTACGGCTCCGTATTTCCGCCGGCAGACCGTGAGTCGAGCGACACACCACCACGCTCCGGAGTTCAGAAGGCCACGATACCAAGCGGAGATGGTGAAAGCGAGGAGTTCTGGGTGAGTATGCTGTTCTCTGGTTTCTGTTGTGGTGTGTTGGCGCTTTGGGTATGGCGATCAGTGATACGCGTGATGATGAGCGGTGATTTAGGTGGGAGTGTATCCGAAGGGAAAGAATGTGGACGCGGTACGCGACCAGACCACGTTCCACGGAAATTTCTTCGTGCTCGACCAAGTGTCGTTGGAGCTGGTCGCATTATACGACGTGTTGCGCGTCGCGTAAGTCTTCACTATGCGTTACCGATGGGTTTGCATTGCTTAGTCTGATTTTCTGCGTGCGTTCAGAGTGGCCGAGCGGAATGGTCTGCACAAGGATGAGGTGCAGCAGCCAACATCGAAGTTCTTTCTGAACTGGTTCGCGAAACCGTTCGGAAAGACGCACACCATAAAGGTGATGCAACGCTTCCTGAAGAACACTGGCTGCGGAGACCTGAACATCTCGTGCAACACGGTAAGCACAGACCAGCTAAAATAGCAAAGTTTGAGTGAGTAAGTGAGTGACTATCTCCATCTTCAGTCGCGGCACCGGACGGCGAAACTGCAATTCGAACGATACCTGAAGAGGTCGTATGAAGAACTGCGCGGTGGAGTGGATCCTGCATGCGCAATTCTCTCAGGTATGTGGTGGAGGCTGCGTGATTCCGTTTCGATGTTGTGTTCATATTCGTATCCGATTGTAGGTCATAAAGCAACAACGCAGCTGCAGTACTACAACGACAGCTACGTGATGGCCTGTGCATACGCCTACCGCCGCCTCCGGCACTACGCGAACAGGGAGGCGAGGATGGAGAGCGGACGAATGCGGCTGATCGAGTCGAAAGTGCAAATTGCTAGGTATGTCGCTTTTTCCCCATGCCCATATCCATCGTCCATCCGCCTCTATCCGCATCCAACCACCACGCCACAGACACACTGATCACTGATCCGTTGCAGGTTTCGAGCGAGGGCCGAACGTGAGGAGGAGGAGGTGGCAGTAGAAGGACCGCTGAGCCAGGAAGACGAGAGAGAACGCGGCGACCACGGTTCCTCTACCAGCAACGGTAGTGAAGTTGGTGGTAGTGAAGATGAACGCCCCATTACACCATTGTCATCAGAGGCGGAAAGCAGCGACTACGAACCGCCAGCGAGAAGTAAGTTTCAGTTCCATCGTTGTTGTTGTTGTTGTTGTTGTTGTTGTTGTTGTTGTTGTTGTTGTTGTTGTTGTCGTCGTCGTCGTCGTCGTCGCAGCTTGCTTCATTGCTTGCTGTTTCAGAACGAGTCAGTACCGTCGCTAGCACTTCGTCGACATCGCAGCCCCGGCGATCGCAGCGGCCGAAGAGACCGAGAATAGGTAAGTACATACTTATTCGTGAGTAAGTATACGTGAAAAGAAACGATTATATTCGTAGATCCGTACCAATTTGTGGAGAGCTCTTCTTCGCTTTCATCACTGTCGAGCGAGTCGCCACCAAGCAGAAGGAGGACGCAAACAAGGTCACAACAGCCACAATTTACCGAACCGGAAGTTCCCGAGCCGCAAGTTCCCGAGCAGTCGCCCCCAGTACCACCTCTTGTGTCGGAGAGTGGCGATGACGATCTATACGACCTAGACGAGGAGGAGATGGAGCGTCGACAGAGATGTGCTGCGGATGTAGGAGACGAAGGGGAAGGAGAAAGTGACGACGAAAGTGTAACTACTCAGTCAGTAGGTGAGTTTTTGCTGTGCTGCCATAATGGAACTTGTAGAAATTCTGTTAGAATGTGAAGAAGGAACAACGACTGCTGTGGCGACAGCGGCGACAACCGCCACAACAACGACCACTACACCCACGACCACGACACCCACCACCACGACACCCACTACCGCTACAGTCACGACTGGCGTCAGATGTCAGACGAGGAATACGGAGGAAAGTCCCAGGAATGGAGAGCAACCCTGTAGGTTCTGGTCTGTCGTGTCTTATCATATATTCCGTCATCTTCGTCTTCAGCGTATCCGTAGACTGAGGATCGTATGTTGTGATGCTGCGTTGCTTTGTCGTTCTCGCGCGTAAGTAATCCGTTCGCTATTCAGGTGTTGAGGAAACGGCGGCCGCTGACGAAGTGACTCTGCATCTGCAGCGGCTGAACGACGCCGAGTACACGGGCGGGTTGTCGACATTCGCCACAGAGTTCGAGCGGCGGGACTTCATGAGACGCAGGCAAGAACAGCCTGTTCAGGTGAGCCGACGTTGTAATGCCAGGCAGCCGTTGATGTTATGTTGAAGCTCTCCGTAAAGCTGCTACAGCTTAGCAGCCGAACTATACAACATATTATCTCGCATTGTTTAGGACTTCACGTGGCTTCAAATCAGAGAGATTCCCGGCATTGGTGGAAGGGGAGTTTTCGCCAAAGTCCCGATACCGAAGGACGCTGTTGTTTGTGACTACCGGTAAGTGTGGTGTGTGTCGGTAGGTATAGGTATGTGTTTGTGCATCTTCTACTCATCGCATTCGTGTTTAGCGGGCTCGTGTTGGAAGAGAAGGAGGCGAACGCCTTGATGGATCGTATGGGGAAGGAGGAACGCGAACATGTGGAAGCGTATTTGGTCCAATACACAGGTACCACTGCATGACGATAGCGGCGTTCGCTCCGTTTGCTTCTCTCCGCGTTTGCTGTGGCCGTAGTTTGCAGGATTTTTGCAGGTCGCGTGGCAGGGCATCATTTCCGTCATGTGATCTTTGGCCACCATCCAACCTACAAAGGTACGGTTGTGATCGGACGGCTGGTGAACCACACCCGTTTGCATCCGAACCTCACGCTTCGAGATCTGACGACGATGGTGGGCGGAAAGGTACAGTCGATGATCTACTTCAAGGCGATGCGAGACATTCGGGTACGTGGTGTGGCGTGGTAGTGCGCGTTTCCGCCTTCACACAATGACAGCACAATGCGCACATTTCAGGCCGGCGAACAACTGCTCTGGAACTACGGAAAAGAGTACAATGTAGGACGGTTGAGAGCGAGCTGTATCTGCAATGACTGCGATCCAGCACTAGTGCAAGGTGAGTACGAGGCGGCGGCAACAGTGCAGTCACAATGTTGTTGAACAATCGTCGTTCACTTTCAGAGTCATCCGCCGAGCTCCGACCAGCCATCGACAACGCCCGAGCAATCCCCGTAGTCGAGTCCCAACAGCCGAGCAGAGATGTCTCATTGTCGCAGCGGATGCCACCAGCGCCCGGCACAGTTGCTCGTCGTGCACCGCTTGGCGTCAGCGAATTGCTGCTGTCGGCCGCGCACAAGGCGAAAGCGACTGGGTTCGTCGTTGACGAAGTGGGAACGGACGCCTTTTCGGCATACGAACGCAGTCGGCGAGTGGTATTTGGACCGTCGGATGTGAGTTTTGTAGCAGCATTCGAGTATGTACGATACGCGTGTCGTGAATTGCGGTTGTTTAGGAGGTTCGTTTCACTGTGGATATTCCGCTGGAAGCTGCGGCCACGAACCTCAGCCGTGCGTTCGCAGCCGCACGCAAGGACGCATACCAACGCTACAACCCGGCGATCGTTGTGCTGAAACGGACCGCTCGTGATCGTCGCCCGACTGTCGTACTGGTCGGTGCTCCACTCGCCCCCAGTTCTGAGCAACGGTACGGCAGTTGTGTCGTGTACGTGGGCTCTGAGGATCGCGTCTACGCTGTGGTGAGCTGTTCACGCTGTACTTCTTCTTCTTCGCATTCTTCGCATTCTGCACATTTCAGAGAGAGCAGAAGGAGTCGACAGCCGAACCAGCAATAGACGAAGAGTTCGTGGCCGGCACACTGTTGCGCTTTCCGGCGGAAAACGATTGGCCACCCGAATTGGAGGCGGTGCTGCAGGCCGGAGGAAAGTTGCAGGATTTGCTGGACGTGCTGCAGAAGTATAAGAGTCGCTAGTCCTTTTTTGTTTTTTGTTTTGTTGTATATGTACAAACTATATATATATTATTATTTTCTAGGTATATATAATTTAAATCAAAGAGTTCTATCTGTATATACTGTAATAATATAATAATATGTTGAGCATAATATAGTAATATAGTATATTGTATCTAGTGTGTATAGCATAGCATATATAATAATAATAATAATAATAATAATAATAATAATAATAATAATAATAATAATAATAATATAGTATATTGTTATGTATAATATAGTGTATATAATATTCGTAGTGTATGTAATATAGTGTATATAATATGGTGTATATAATTTATTACATAATGATGTATATAACGATGTATGTATATAGTGTTTATTATTAAGATAAATTTTCTGTCACATATGAGTAACATTTAAATTTTTTCGACTTCGAAATCAAACTCTCAACCTTCTACTTCACGGTCACGGTCTATGAGAACCAGACTGCTATCCGAAAGGGGGAACGTTTGCACACACACACAGTGGGTTTTCTGGGTGCCTTTCCTCCGAATATATGGTGTGTGTGTGTGTGTGTGTGTGTGTGTGTGTGTGTGTGTGTGTGTGTGTGTGTGTGTGTGTGTGTGTGTGTGTGTGTGTGAGGCGCAGAACCGCTGCGCGTGAACCGATTCCCGCCGGTTCGCCGTTCCAAAAAACCGGGGGCTGTGTATTCGCCGACTGCGATATATGCGACGAACATACCTATTCAGGAATACGCGTGAGGCTGAGGCTGTCGAAGGCAGCTCGCCGTGGACTCATCAACAAATCTCAGTTTCAGTGACTTTGTTTCGCGTGTGTAGTTGTTCACGTTAACCGGAGGTGTATTTTGTTAGCGTTTTGTTGAATGTGTCATGGAAATGAGTGTTGTAAGTTGTAAGTAGTTTAGATGAAGTGAAATAAAGTTCTGATTAATGTTGTGGAACAGTACAGTGAAGAGGGGAGACATCATCGCAACACCGCTACAACGCACCAGTCTTTTTTTCGTATGTGGAGATTAGCGAATTCTCTTTCAGCGTATTATGGGTGCTACGCCGACACTCATGATTTCGTAAACCCTTGAGTCATCCATAGCGCGTAATCTCTCTGTGACACCACCGTATTCTTCTTTTTTTCATCCTCTCCATTTCGTGAAAAAGTCGATTTAGAAGGTATGGGTAAGAAATGGGTGCAAATGCAAAAGATATTTATGTGGTATTTTTTGATTTTCTTTTGTTGTTGTTTGCTCTAAAATTTCGCTTGTAAGTGAAATCAGATAACCACGCTGATGATCCCCTTTGAATAAGGTTATTTTACGGCTGCCTGTGGTTGCAAGAGCGAAACAGCCATACCATAACTTTGACCATGTCTTTTCTTCTTCTAATCCTTTCATACGTCGTTAACAGGAGGTCCAGTCAATCGATCGCCGATATCCGCCGCGTTGACCTAGTTTTGTGGGCTGGGCGTCACGCCTTGAGGCAGGTGTTGACCTGTTACGTTGACCTTTTAGCAGTGGTGGTGACCTCCATCCACCTCACGCACCGCACCATCGACTGCCCGCTCCGAGCATTCATTAGGTGTCTGTCTTGGTCGGTGCCTTTGTGCTGTTCGCTTCGGTGGCTCCTGCACTTCACTCCTCTTCATTTCTCAATCATCACAGTGCCTACAGATTCACATTCTCATTCGCATTTCTGTCGATGCAATTACCGTATCCGCATGTTGTCACGTGACCAATGAACACCGTCAGCTGCACTCGCCTTCGCTTTCGCAATCGCTATGTCTCTTATATAAAAGGCGCCTGCACATCTGCCGTCTTCTCCACCACCGCGTTTCACCCTACTAATTTCTTTGTTCGTTTCGTTTTCGTTTTATCTAAATTCTATTTATCATTTTTAATTTCAGATGTGTAGCTAGCTAGCTTCTAGCCACAATTTCCGTAAAAGCTACACGATCTTCAAGAAACTTGTCGAATGAGGAATGTCATCCGTCGTCTTCCAGGAAGTCAAAAGAAGTAAGATAAGCAATAGGAAGTCAAAGGAAATAAGGTAGGCGCCAGGTAGGCAGAACACTTAGATGCAGCGATACAGGGCAAACACGGTAATCTAACATCTAGATTACCAACACAAATCAATGGCAATGGCTCCCTGCACAAAAATCGCCAGCATTATCCTATGCATGCGAATTGTGCACGAAAGCGCTCGCCGCCCGTGCTTCTCTGAGTTTACATAGAAGGAGATGCGATGAGAAGAAAAAAAAAACCACGAATGCATTATTTGCCGTATGCATGCGAATTGTGCACGAAAGCGCTCGCCGCCCGTGCTTCTCTGAGTTTACATAGAAGGAGATGCGATGAGAAGAAAAAAAAAACCACGAATGCATTATTTGCCGTATGCATGCGAATTGTGCACGAAAGCGCTCGCCGCCCGTGCTTCTCTGAGTTTACATAGAAGGAGATGCGATGAGAAGAAAAAAAAAACCACGAATGCATTATTTGCCGTATGCATGCGAATTGTGCACGAAAGCGCTCGCCGCCCGTGCTTCTCTGAGTTTAGTCATCAAAGACTGATTTCCTAAGGCGTTCGCATCTCAGCCGAAACTCGCAGTTGCGAAGCAACCACGGGAGCACAGCGCGCGCAATCTCGTGATCGTCGAGGTACACATTTTCGGATGTTGTTACTTGGTGTGTTTCGTCGTCTCCTCGTTCTCAACACCTGGATGATCCAGCTCTTAATGCGCTCACAACGAGCGCAGTCGCTCGAAGCAACTGCATTTCATGTTCATCAAGTCATCGTTCGCGTTTTCCCACCCGACTACAGTTGTTGTTGGGGATGATGATGATGATGTTGTGGAACGTTTTGTGTTTTAAACGTGCTCATGAATGAAGATGATGAATAAGTGACTGTGTATTTCTGACTCGTGAATCGTGGGGAATTTCGAGCATTTGGAGAATTTCAAATACTTCGAAGTGCTCGAAATGCGAATGAGTGAACACAAAAACGAACACGAACAACGAAGACGAAAAGCCAGCGGGAAAACTCGATGCAATATCAGCAACGATGCGACTGCTGAAAGTAACCTCATCGGAATCGGGCCAGCACTGCAAGCACAGTGTGCGGGTGCGAATGCTCAAAAACCCTGTCCCCGTCCCCGCCTCTTTCCATTAACACATATACGGGGGACGGGTAATGAGTGGACAAAAAAGATCATGAATGCACACACACACACAACACTGTTCATCTAAATACGCCGCTACTGTCGTAATGCCTAACTAAGGTAAGTTGAAGTCTCCTGTGTGTATTCTATGCGGTGACTTCTATCCTCACTTTTTTTTCTGTTCACATCTGGCTTAGTTTAGGAGCGGAGTGGTTAGTTGAGCTATGAACTTAAGCTATCGTTTAGTTGCCTAACCCATCCACATAGACACTGACACAGTCTCAGTTCGAACATTCAGTACTACGGGGTTTTTCCCAGCGTACTTCTTTTGTTGCTTACGCATCGCCTTCTCAAATACACGAATTCAGAGCGCTGCTATAACGCTATAACTGACTATAACCATCCGTTCCTGTAGCTCTCTGTGTACTACCCTACTACCTATTTGTACTACCCGAACACTTCCCTATTCCCTGTACGTCAGTTCTTCGACAATTTGCTTTGCTTTGCAAAGTTTCTCCTGACAGATTTCCATCTAGCATCACTCATCCGACTAGTACTGAGATCGACTAATTCCACTTCTTAACTTCACAACAACAACTTCCTCGGTGGTGATGCGGCTGCGGCCGAATCTCCTCAATAGACAACGACGATGAGTTGTTCGACGATATATGGCGGCCACCACACATTCCCCTACCCGATGATGATGTTTTTCCAAACCTCCACATTTTAGAGGTTTTCGGTGTGACGGTGTTCGTGTACTATGTCCTTCGTCCTCTGAACTCTCATGTGTCTTTCTTCTCAAAGCAAACGTTAACCGATTTAACCGTATTCACTTATTGAAAGACTCGAGGCGATGGCGCGATTTTAGCAGAAAATCGTCCATCGTGATTTCGCATCTACTACAACATTTCGTTGTCTCCATCACTGAACACATCATCGGCTCCGCAGCTCATCTCATACTAGTTTATTTTCAGTTCATCAATAAAACCCTATCTATATCAAATCTTCCGCTCCTGCCACCGCTTCCACAGCGTGTGCCAGTATGGACGATGGATGTATGGGGGAAAATCAAATCACATGTTGTCGTTCATTCGCAATGCTAGAATAACGGAACTAGTAGTTTCACATGCGGATACAGTTGTTGTCCGTGTACGCACTCAGTGCCCACGCTATTCGCCCGTCCTCCTCTCTCACTCACGTGTGCAGCACCTGGGTGCGACTATCGCACGTTGCACAGAAATACTTGCGCAGAAAAGGATGTAAGCAGGAGGTGAGAAGAAGAAGAAGAAGAAGAAGAAGATGGCAGCTCATCAATTCGATACGGTGGTGGTGGTGGGTTCGAGGTAGGTCGCGTATCGTCACAAGTACGCGACCTGATTGATATGATGTAGAATAAATAGAGTGTTCTGTTCACTGTTACACATGCAACCGCTTCGAATACAAATTTTTCATAACGTCACACGTTACAATCTAACGCTCAACCGCTAGCGTACTACAAGAAAAGAGGAGACCCTCCAACTACACACATCACTTCCCACTTCAAGCACTCCAATTGTGTTCGTGATCCGCGGATGAGTGATGAGTGGTTTTTTGGACGTTTCTCGTTGCGGATGAATGGTGGTGCCAGCACTGCTAGCTGCTTTTTTTTGTCTATTTGTTGATTCATTTAACTCTGCTTACTGCTGTGTAAGAGTAGAGCAAGAGAGCATCTCGATTTCAGCGTCGTCTCGATTCGTCGAAAGGTGGAAAGGAAGAGAAATTTGGTATTACTTATTACAGTGTTTTGAAAGGAGAACTTTATTATAAGGAGAATGAAGTATGTGTAGTTATTTATTTATTTATTCACATACACTTACATGGTGTATCATAGCAGAAAAAGGAAACACATCTGTCCATGTGTGAGAATAGTCAAGGAAAAAACCAGCAAACCCATTGTCCAGGTGGCAGATACGCATTTTCGTGGCGTCGTCAAACTCAAATCGTTCTCCTACTCCTTAAAGTGAACAATCCTCTCATACTCCACTCCTCCACTCCCCCACCTCCAGAACGCTTAACGCATCGGTCTACGCATTTACCTAATTGGGATCCAGGGTGAATGTGATGAATGTGTTTTGAACAACAACAACAAAAAAAAAGGGTTCACGAACTTTAGTAAGCCCAAAACCACTAACCACCACAATCTAGACAGGAGAGACATCAAGAGAAGGTGATATGACGGAACAAACAAAGAAAAAAAGAGGTATAATCACAAGATATTGTAGAAAACAACTAAGAACTAAGCAAGACAAATGGCACCACACATCTGAAAATTGCCCTAGTATCAGAGAACATGTTCGGGTTTAAGAACCAGCCAGAGAGGTAAGAGCCAGCCAGCCATCCTGCAAAAACTTTCAATGATTTCCAAAAAATGGATAGATAGTGATGTAGAACATAGTGGAGAACAGTAGCGAACATAATAAAACCAAAGAATGCCAAACTGCCAGAAGGAGAGGTCGAGTACGCGAGCGAGCGAGCGAGTTGCAGTGCAGAGAGGAGTCCGATGTCGTAAGAAGACGAAGAAGAAGAAGATGATGATGATGATGATGATGATGAGCACCACACGAACAGAACACGCACCGTCATCTTTGATACGGATGCTGCAGTGAATAGGTAAGGGGGAAAAACTTGATGATTTTCAAAAAAAAAAAAACATAAAAAAAGGATATGGGAGCTCAAACGTACACAATGAAACGCACATACTATTTACATACATATTACTTGCTGCATTACATGCATAGTAGAGAATAGTAGTGAAGATGATAAAACTAAAGAATGGAAAGTGCTAAAACAACTAAGAAAACACGAGCGAGCGAATTGCAGTAGAAAGGAATCATCAGTATGTTCCTGCCTAACTCAACTCCACACTCGTTGATCTCGGGCGGGCAACAGCAAAGCAAAAAGGTTGTTGGCGAAGAAGATGATAATGATAATGATTATGATGATGATGATGATGAAATAGAGCACCAAATAAACCGAAGAACACCCCAACTTCACCTTCGCCGAAGCTGCAATGAATAGATAAGTGATAAAAAAATTTGACTATTTCCAAAGAAAAGAAAAAAACAAAACAAAAAAGAGATATGGAAAATAGCCAGTCACTTCAGCAGCAAGTCTTCAAAAGAAAACATACACCAACAAACATACATACACTCACCACATCACATAATCACTTATCACGTTCACACTCGCCGATCGGTCATCAGCCTCCTCAATAATAAGCATGCAGAAGAAGACGAAGAAAACAATAACATCAGCAGTAACAAAGAAAAAACACTCAAGAAAAAAAAAACACAACAAAAAAGTGTGGAGGGAAAAAAAATAAGGCAAAGCTGCAGATGATCGCAGCTGAACACTGGCGAAGAAACGAAGATGATGAGGACCGGTAAGCGAAAAAAAAGTAGCTGTGAAGAGGCACTCAGTGGTGCCCTTATTTCTCGACGAAAATTCAAACGTTCATATCAATCCGGGCCCTAACCACTAAGCATTAGTCGTAGAGCGCACTCTGACATGTAAACTAAAGTTGCTAAGCGGAAAAAGTGTGTTACACTGAGTGCCGCCCCTCACAACTACACCTTTCCTGGACCCGAACAGCACCGCAACACGTACACGTGATAGATATTAATAGTAATGAACTACTTTCCAAAATAACCTACCAGCTGGCAAGGAGCCGCCATTCGACGACGACACTAACACCACCACCACCACCACCACCACCACCACGAAGTAGCAGCAGCAGCAGCAGCAGCAGAATATGAAGACTAGCAGACGAATAACTCAGCGATACGTCAAGCACTCAGGTGCTAAGTGGCGCCGTCGCAAAATTCTCGGTCTGCAATTACACTCATTCTAAGCAGGTTAACGAGCCAGAAGGCTTTCGACATTACTAACGCGAGCAACCCTCGACGATGAAAAGAGTAGAGACGAGAAGCGAATAACGCCACAAAGGAAAGACGCCTCTTTGGCTTGGGATTGCCACCATTGCCTCATAGAGTGACGCGCGAGCTCTGTACGGAATGATTGAGAACGGTTGACATATAAACTTGCAAAACAAAATTCTCAATTTATTCTCAGCAAGCTTTCAAAAAAGTAAAAACCGGGCCACAACAAACAACTGTAACTACATCAACTAACTACTAACTAATCAACTAAATCCAAAGTATTTTAACAGTCGCTTTACATACAGCATACAGCAGCACTTGCTTAATCGAGCAAAACCTCTAACCGCGGCGTCTAACAGTGCCTAACAGCGTTCACGCGTTCTCCAGCGGTAATCCAGCTAAAATCCAGCACCAGCAAATCAATCAGAGTAAAATTGCGTGTAGAATCAAAACCAAAACAAAACAGCAGTAATGAGCAGCCTATGCAAACTGGTAATACACTACTACGAACTACTACTAGAAGCTAAAAAAAATATGTGTAATAATAGTAACAGTAGTAAAGAGTGAGCAAAGCAGTTTTCACTGCGCGAGCGAAAAGTCACAGTGGAGAGGAATCTGGTCTATGCGTTCCTGCCCGACTGGACTCCGCACTCGCCACAGCAGCAAGAAATGGACTTGAAGAAGGAAGGAGGAACAATAAGAATAAGAAGAAGAAAAAGAACACACACTCACCTTTTGCAGCAGCAGACAAGTAAATGAAAAGAAAAAAAGAAGGAGAAGGAGAAGACAGAGACCGGGACAGAGAACACAGTAGAGAATAGTAAACTAGTAATAGCAAACTTAATAATGCTAAATTGACAGGAAGTTAACCAGCAACTAACGGAGCCACTAAGCTCCAAACTCGCCCCTTCATCATAACAGCAAATATGAAAGGAACCAGTAAACCGAACAACACTCACCTATACCTACGGCTATAACAAGCAAAACCAGAAAACGACCAGATATGTTATAATGTGCGTGGTTCACTAGGAACTAGGGATACGGCGCAGAGAGGAACTGCAATGCTTTAGAAGAGAAAAGAAGTTGCATATTTGACGCCGTAAGCGTGCAAGCGGAGCATTGCAGCGCTGCTCTGCGCCGTATCCCTAATCGATACAGGAACAGGTACTGGACGGAAAATCCCTTTAGAAGTTGTAGTTGCGGAGGAGCATCATCCACTAGCAGAAATAAGGGCGCCGCTGTTCGGCTTCAGGCCTCCACCCCAACTACATCCTTCTTCACAGTTCATACACACGCACACACCACAGCGGATCCCAGAACAGCAGCATCGGAAAAGAAACACAGCGATAAAAAAAGACACTTGCGCTGTTGGTGCGCTCACAGCAGCTGAGCAGCAGCACAATCACAGCAATGAAAACACTTAGCACGCAGAAAACGGCTCTCCAGCACGAGCACGAATAGAAGAATACGCAGCGCAGAGCGGAGCAACACTCCACAATTGCAATTAGAATTACAACGCTCTATCCACGAGGTGAGTGACGCCGCCGTGCGCTTCAACGCACCGTCTGCAGTTGCACTCACGCAGGGCACGTTTACGATACGGCCGCGCACTGGGCGTTTCGAAACGAGGAAAGCTCTACGAGGAAAAGACTAGTGAGCGGCGCGGGACGCAAGTGAAGGGATTGCGGTGGAGCTTTTTCGCCGAAATAGAACTCTGAGCGTTCGTATCCACGGTCCACGGGTACAAATCAGTGCATTAATAGTGCAATAGGGAATTGAGCGGTGATTTCCTTATTCTTATTAGAACTATGTGCATATTCGCCAAGGCCGAAGCCACGTGTTTGGCCGACTTGCACGAAAACGCTTTTCACGATGAGTGCAGCAGATCTTGCCAACACAATCCAATGTCAACACAACTAACAGCAATCCGCTTCAAGAAGCAAAAAAGCAAAAAAAGCAAAAAGAAAACGAAAAAAACAACTTGCTGGACACACGACCACCTCGTTATGAAAACGAATAATCACACATCTTTTCCGTTAAACAACGAAAACACAGCAGAGTTTCGGAATCTCATCTCAAAAATCTCAAAGAAGCAAAGAGAAATGAAAACGCAGTCGCATCCACAGCCGACCATCTCCACAAACCATCTGCATCACCTTATTTCCGTCACATTATCACGGTGATCGAGCCTATCCGAAAAATCTATTACACGACCGAAAAGAAAAACCTTCTCTCACTCTCCACTCCACGCATCATGCTATCATCACTACATCCAAAGCCCGTGGTAGCCATTCACACTCACAAATCACAACCACATCTAATCACAACCTCATCTCCAAACAAAAAACCTCGAACAACACCCACCACATCCTCGCCGAGTCGAGAAACCCACCACCACTTCGCTGCTGATCCTCAAAAATTTTCGCCGCGGCCTACCGGCCGCCGCAGCCCGCGACTGCCGCTGTCAACTTTCGTGGGTAAGATAACAACTGTCTGCCACACACTATTTCTCTGCCACCGCCGCGCGCGCCCCCTCCTCCAAGCCAAAAACCGCGACGCGTCGGTGTCAGCGGTGACACCGAGGTGTCACCGCCGACACTTTCACTTACCCGTCGGATGAGACACCATCCGAAAGGGCCGCGCGCGCGGCCTTTTCACCCGGAATCACTCAGAATTCGCCCGAATCCGAGGCGTTTCGAGCCCACCCTTCGCCCACACCCCACAAATCGACCACGCCGGATCGAATGGCGCCGACGCCGTGGCGCCAGCGCCACTCGCTCACGCGCCACAGGCCGGTGTCGAGAACACGGCCTCGAGTGTCACCACTGACACTTCACTTACCCATCTCCGGTTGACAACCGAAACACACGGTTGACAACCGAAACACACAAAACTCTCCAGAACCACCACAGATCGTCTTCTCACCTCCTCCTCCTCGTATTCCCTCGAAAACAGCGAATCGCAGGCGATCGCTGCGATTTCAACTTGGAAAGTGACAAGTGTGGCGGTGACACCCACCGCGTCACGGGTGACACTCCGATGTGTCATCACTGACATTTCACTTTCCCAAGTTTGAGGTACTTTCTCGATCTGACCCGATGAAAATTGTGGTCTGATGAAATTTTGGAAAACTCGGAAAACTCTCCCTGAATTGGGAGAGAACAAGATCAGAAGTTACACAGTGTTACGGTGTATCACATGTTGCCTTCTCCGCCGGCCACGATTTCACCAACGGTTTAGGTGGTCACGATTTTACGGTCGGTTTAATTACCCAAATTTGAAGTGCTTCCCCGATCTGACTCGATAAAATCTCTGGTCTGATGAGATTTTAAGAAACATATTGCAAAATACAGAGGAGAACTCCATTATTAGTTAAATAATGTCAAATAATATTTTATACGTAATCATTAATTTAAAACATATTTACACATTACCATAGTGTCCATAAACAGCAAGTCCGCTATTCTTCATTGCTCAATTCATTTAATTCGTGAAACAAAAGCTTACGACACCTGGGATTCCCAAGCCGTCTCCGATCCAAGTACTAACCAGGCCCAACGTTGCTTAACTTGCCAGATCGGACGGGATGGCGTGTTTTCAACGTGGTATGGCCGTAAGCAAAATTATCGCCGCGATTTCAGCGTGATAAAATTGGAGAAAGGCGTATTGCCGTTAGTTCGCGAATCAAAAGCTTACGACACCTGGGATTCCCAAGCCGTCTCCGATCCAAGTACTAACCAGGCCCAACGTTGCTTAACTTGCCAGATCGGACGGGATGGCGTGTTTTCAACGTGGTATGGCCGTAAGCGAAATTATCGCCGCAATTTCAGCGTGATGATGTTGGAGAAAGGGGTAATGGAGAGAGGAGCGGAAGGGGGGGATAGAGGGGAGGGAGTGACGGGAAAGGAGGAATCCATGCTATTTCAGTGGCAAACCGAACTATTGATGTTTTACTCCTCTAATAATGTTTATGTTATTCTTGTTCACAAATACAAGAATAACATTGCCCTTAAAGCCATCACTCCACGAATCTGAGGTGGTGCAGATTTTAGGTGGAGTATTCGTATACGGGATAGTAGATTATGGTAAAGGGGAGGAAGGGGGGGGGGGGGGGTGGTAAGGAGGTGATTCCGTCCATTTCTTCCTAATTGCCGTAAAAAACGGCCCGAAAGATACGGCTACACGCGTTCCGGCGCATTATTTTCCGCAACGAGTTCGACTGGAGCGCGCCAGTCTTGTGCGGTACCGAATCTTCCGGACGGTTTTTTTTTTTACGGTAACTAGGAAGAAATGGACGGAATCATTCTCCTCTTCATAATCTACTATCCCTTATAAGAATATTCCACCTGATATCTGCACCACCTTAGATTCGTGGGGTGATGCCTTTAAGCACGTAAGAAGGGCGATTTCGCAATACGGCTTTTCACACCTTGACTACTGTGGCCGCGATTTCATCATCGGTTTAATTACCCAAGTTTGAGGTACTTTCTCGATCTGACCCGATGAAAATTGTGGTCTGATGAAATTTTGGAAAACTCTCCCTGAATTGGGAGAGAACAAGATCAGAAGTTACACAGTGTTACGGTGTATCACATGTTGCCTTCTCCGCCGGCCACGATTTCACCAACGGTTTAGGTGGTCACGATTTTACGGTCGGTTTAATTACCCAAATTTGAAGTGCTTCCCCGATCTGACTCGATAAAATCTCTGGTCTGATGAGATTTTAAGAAACATATTGCAAAATACAGAGGAGAACTCCATTATTAGTTAAATAATGTCAAATAATATTTTATACGTAATCATTAATTTAAAACATATTTACACATTACCATAGTGTCCATAAACAGCAAGTCCGCTATTCTTCATTGCTCAATTCATTTAATTCGTGAAACAAAAGCTTACGACACCTGGGATTCCCAAGCCGTCTCCGATCCAAGTACTAACCAGGCCCAACGTTGCTTAACTTGCCAGATCGGACGGGATGGCGTGTTTTCAACGTGGTATGGCCGTAAGCAAAATTATCGCCGCGATTTCAGCGTGATAAAATTGGAGAAAGGCGTATTGCCGTTAGTTCGCGAATCAAAAGCTTACGACACCTGGGATTCCCAAGCCGTCTCCGATCCAAGTACTAACCAGGCCCAACGTTGCTTAACTTGCCAGATCGGACGGGATGGCGTGTTTTCAACGTGGTATGGCCGTAAGCGAAATTATCGCCGCAATTTCAGCGTGATGATGTTGGAGAAAGGGGTAATGGAGAGAGGAGCGGAAGGGGGGATAGAGGGGAGGGAGTGACGGGAAAGGAGGAATCCATGCTATTTCAGTGGCAAACCGAACTATTGATGTTTTACTCCTCTAATAATGTTTATGTTATTCTTGTTCACAAATACAAGAATAACATTGCCCTTAAAGCCATCACTCCACGAATCTGAGGTGGTGCAGATTTTAGGTGGAGTATTCGTATACGGGATAGTAGATTATGGTAAAGGGGAGGAAGGGGGGGGGGGAGGGTGGGTGGTAAGGAGGTGATTCCGTCCATTTCTTCCTAATTGCCGTAAAAAACGGCCCGAAAGATACGGCTACACGCGTTCCGGCGCATTATTTTCCGCAACGAGTTCGACTGGAGCGCGCCAGTCTTGTGCGGTACCGAATCTTCCGGACGGTTTTTTTTTTTACGGTAACTAGGAAGAAATGGACGGAATCATTCTCCTCTTCATAATCTACTATCCCTTATAAGAATATTCCACCTGATATCTGCACCACCTTAGATTCGTGGGGTGATGCCTTTAAGCACGTAAGAAGGGCGATTTCGCAATACGGCTTTTCACACCTTGACTACTGTGGCCGCGATTTCATCATCGGTTTAATTACCCAAGTTTGAGGTACTTTCTCGATCTGACCCGATGAAAATTGTGGTCTGATGAAATTTTGGAAAACTCTCCCTGAATTGGGAGAGAACAAGATCAGAAGTTACACAGTGTTACGGTGTATCACATGTTGCCTTCTCCGCCGGCCACGATTTCACCAACGGTTTAGGTGGTCACGATTTTACGGTCGGTTTAATTACCCAAATTTGAAGTGCTTCCCCGATCTGACTCGATAAAATCTCTGGTCTGATGAGATTTTAAGAAACATATTGCAAAATACAGAGGAGAACTCCATTATTAGTTAAATAATGTCAAATAATATTTTATACGTAATCATTAATTTAAAACATATTTACACATTACCATAGTGTCCATAAACAGCAAGTCCGCTATTCTTCATTGCTCAATTCATTTAATTCGTGAAACAAAAGCTTACGACACCTGGGATTCCCAAGCCGTCTCCGATCCAAGTACTAACCAGGCCCAACGTTGCTTAACTTGCCAGATCGGACGGGATGGCGTGTTTTCAACGTGGTATGGCCGTAAGCAAAATTATCGCCGCGATTTCAGCGTGATAAAATTGGAGAAAGGCGTATTGCCGTTAGTTCGCGAATCAAAAGCTTACGACACCTGGGATTCCCAAGCCGTCTCCGATCCAAGTACTAACCAGGCCCAACGTTGCTTAACTTGCCAGATCGGACGGGATGGCGTGTTTTCAACGTGGTATGGCCGTAAGCGAAATTATCGCCGCAATTTCAGCGTGATGATGTTGGAGAAAGGGGTAATGGAGAGAGGAGCGGAAGGGGGGATAGAGGGGAGGGAGTGACGGGAAAGGAGGAATCCATGCTATTTCAGTGGCAAACCGAACTATTGATGTTTTACTCCTCTAATAATGTTTATGTTATTCTTGTTCACAAATACAAGAATAACATTGCCCTTAAAGCCATCACTCCACGAATCTGAGGTGGTGCAGATTTTAGGTGGAGTATTCGTATACGGGATAGTAGATTATGGTAAAGGGGAGGAAGGGGGGGGGGGGGGGTGGTAAGGAGGTGATTCCGTCCATTTCTTCCTAATTGCCGTAAAAAACGGCCCGAAAGATACGGCTACACGCGTTCCGGCGCATTATTTTCCGCAACGAGTTCGACTGGAGCGCGCCAGTCTTGTGCGGTACCGAATCTTCCGGACGGTTTTTTTTTTTACGGTAACTAGGAAGAAATGGACGGAATCATTCTCCTCTTCATAATCTACTATCCCTTATAAGAATATTCCACCTGATATCTGCACCACCTTAGATTCGTGGGGTGATGCCTTTAAGCACGTAAGAAGGGCGATTTCGCAATACGGCTTTTCACACCTTGACTACTGTGGCCGCGATTTCATCATCGGTTTAATTACCCAAGTTTGAGGTACTTTCTCGATCTGACCCGATGAAAATTGTGGTCTGATGAAATTTTGGAAAACTCTCCCTGAATTGGGAGAGAACAAGATCAGAAGTTACACAGTGTTACGGTGTATCACATGTTGCCTTCTCCGCCGGCCACGATTTCACCAACGGTTTAGGTGGTCACGATTTTACGGTCGGTTTAATTACCCAAATTTGAAGTGCTTCCCCGATCTGACTCGATAAAATCTCTGGTCTGATGAGATTTTAAGAAACATATTGCAAAATACAGAGGAGAACTCCATTATTAGTTAAATAATGTCAAATAATATTTTATACGTAATCATTAATTTAAAACATATTTACACATTACCATAGTGTCCATAAACAGCAAGTCCGCTATTCTTCATTGCTCAATTCATTTAATTCGTGAAACAAAAGCTTACGACACCTGGGATTCCCAAGCCGTCTCCGATCCAAGTACTAAGTACTAACCAGGCCCAACGTTGCTTAACTTGCCAGATCGGACGGGATGGCGTGTTTTCAACGTGGTATGGCCGTAAGCAAAATTATCGCCGCAATTTCAGCGTGATGATGTTGGAGAAAGGGGTAATGGAGAGAGGAGCGGAAGGGGGGATAGAGGGGAGGGAGTGACGGGAAAGGAGGAATCCATGCTATTTCAGTGGCAAACCGAACTATTGATGTTTTACTCCTCTAATAATGTTTATGTTATTCTTGTTCACAAATACAAGAATAACATTGCCCTTAAAGACATCACTCCACGAATCTGAGGTGGTGCAGATTTTAGGTGGAGTATTCGTATACGGGATAGTAGATTATGGTAAAGGGGAGGAAGGGGGGGGGGGGGGGTGGGTGGTAAGGAGGTGATTCCGTCCATTTCTTCCTAATTGCCGTAAAAAACGGCCCGAAAGATACGGCTACACGCGTTCCGGCGCATTATTTTCCGCAACGAGTTCGACTGGAGCGCGCCAGTCTTGTGCGGTACCGAATCTTCCGGACGGTTTTTTTTTTACGGTAACTAGGAAGAAATGGACGGAATCATTCTCCTCTTCATAATCTACTATCCCTTATAAGAATATTCCACCTGATATCTGCACCACCTTAGATTCGTGGGGTGATGCCTTTAAGCACGTAAGAAGGGCGATTTCGCAATACGGCTTTTCACACCTTGACTACTGTGGCCGCGATTTCATCATCGGTTTAATTACCCAAGTTTGAGGTACTTTCTCGATCTGACCCGATGAAAATTGTGGTCTGATGAAATTTTGGAAAACTCTCCCTGAATTGGGAGAGAACAAGATCAGAAGTTACACAGTGTTACGGTGTATCACATGTTGCCTTCTCCGCCGGCCACGATTTCACCAACGGTTTAGGTGGTCACGATTTTACGGTCGGTTTAATTACCCAAATTTGAAGTGCTTCCCCGATCTGACTCGATAAAATCTCTGGTCTGATGAGATTTTAAGAAACATATTGCAAAATACAGAGGAGAACTCCATTATTAGTTAAATAATGTCAAATAATATTTTATACGTAATCATTAATTTAAAACATATTTACACATTACCATAGTGTCCATAAACAGCAAGTCCGCTATTCTTCATTGCTCAATTCATTTAATTCGTGAAACAAAAGCTTACGACACCTGGGATTCCCAAGCCGTCTCCGATCCAAGTACTAACCAGGCCCAACGTTGCTTAACTTGCCAGATCGGACGGGATGGCGTGTTTTCAACGTGGTATGGCCGTAAGCGAAATTATCGCCGCAATTTCAGCGTGATGATGTTGGAGAAAGGGGTAATGGAGAGAGGAGCGGAAGGGGGGAGAGAGGAGGGAGTGACGGGAAAGGAGGAATCCATGCTATTTCAGTGGCAAACCGAACTATTGATGTTTTACTCCTCTAATAATGTTTATGTTATTCTTGTTCACAAATACAAGAATAACATTGCCCTTAAAGCCATCACTCCACGAATCTGAGGTGGTGCAGATTTTAGGTGGAGTATTCGTATACGGGATAGTAGATTATGGTAAAGGGGAGGAAGGGGGGGGGGGGGGAGGGTGGGTGGTAAGGAGGTGATTCCGTCCATTTCTTCCTAATTGCCGTAAAAAACGGCCCGAAAGATACGGCTACACGCGTTCCGGCGCATTATTTTCCCCAACGAGTTCGACTGGAGCGCGCCAGTCTTGTGCGGTACCGAATCTTCCGGACGGTTTTTTTTTTACGGTAACTAGGAAGAAATGGACGGAATCATTCTCCTCTTCATAATCTACTATCCCTTATAAGAATATTCCACCTGATATCTGCACCACCTTAGATTCGTGGGGTGATGCCTTTAAGCACGTAAGAAGGGCGATTTCGCAATACGGCTTTTCACACCTTGACTACACTGTGGCCGCGATTTCATCATCGGTTTAATTACCCAAGTTTGAGGTACTTTCTCGATCTGACCCGATGAAAATTGTGGTCTGATGAAATTTTGGAAAACTCTCCCTGAATTGGGAGAGAACAAGATCAGAAGTTACACAGTGTTACGGTGTATCACATGTTGCCTTCTCCGCCGGCCACGATTTCACCAACGGTTTAGGTGGTCACGATTTTACGGTCGGTTTAATTACCCAAATTTGAAGTGCTTCCCCGATCTGACTCGATAAAATCTCTGGTCTGATGAGATTTTAAGAAACATATTGCAAAATACAGAGGAGAACTCCATTATTAGTTAAATAATGTCAAATAATATTTTATACGTAATCATTAATTTAAAAAATATTTACACATTACCATAGTGTCCATAAACAGCAAGTCCGCTATTCTTCATTGCTCAATTCATTTAATTCGTGAAACAAAAGCTTACGACACCTGGGATTCCCAAGCCGTCTCCGATCCAAGTACTAACCAGGCCCAACGTTGCTTAACTTGCCAGATCGGACGGGATGGCGTGTTTTCAACGTGGTATGGCCGTAAGCGAAATTATCGCCGCAATTTCAGCGTGATGATGTTGGAGAAAGGGGTAATGGAGAGAGGAGCGGAAGGGGGGATAGAGGGGAGGGAGTGACGGGAAAGGAGGAATCCATGCTATTTCAGTGGCAAACCGAACTATTGATGTTTTACTCCTCTAATAATGTTTATGTTATTCTTGTTCACAAATACAAGAATAACATTGCCCTTAAAGCCATCACTCCACGAATCTGAGGTGGTGCAGATTTTAGGTGGAGTATTCGTATACGGGATAGTAGATTATGGTAAAGGGGAGGGAAGGGGGGGGGGGGGTGGGGGGAAGGAGGTGATTCCGTCCATTTCTTCCTAATTGCCGTAAAAAACGGCCCGAAAGATACGGCTACACGCGTTCTGGCGCATTATTTTCCACAACGAGTTCGACTGGAGCGCCCCAGTCTTGTGCGGTGCCGAATCTTCCGGGCTGTTTTTTTACGGTAACTAGGAAGAAATGGACGGAACCACCCTCCTCTTCATAATCTACTATCCCTTATAAGAATATTCCACCTGATATCTGCACCACCTTAGATTCGTGGGGTGATGCCTTTAAGCACGTAAGAAGGGCGATTTCGCAATACGGCTTTTCACACCTTGACTACTGTGGCCGCGATTTCATCATCGGTTTAATTACCCAAGTTTGAGGTACTTTCTCGATCTGACCCGATGAAAATTGTGGTCTGATGAAATTTTGGAAAACTCTCCCTGAATTGGGAGGGAACAAGATCAGAAGTTACACAGTGTTACGGTGTATCACATGTTGCCTTCTCCGCCGGCCACGATTTCACCAACGGTTTAGGTGGTCACGATTTTACGGTCGGTTTAATTACCCAAATTTGAAGTGCTTCCCCGATCTGACTCGATAAAATCTCTGGTCTGATGAGATTTTAAGAAACATATTGCAAAATACAGAGGAGAACTCCATTATTAGTTAAATAATGTCAAATAATATTTTATACGTAATCATTAATTTAAAACATATTTACACACTACCATAGTGTCCATAAACAGCAAGTCCGCTATTCTTCATTGCTCAATTCATTTAATTCGTGAAACAAAAGCTTACGACACCTGGGATTCCCAAGCCGTCTCCGATCCAAGTACTAACCAGGCCCAACGTTGCTTAACTTGCCAGATCGGACGGGATGGCGTGTTTTCAACGTGGTATGGCCGTAAGCGAAATTACAGCCGCGATTTCAGCGTGATGATGTTGGAGAAAGGGGTAATGGAGAGAGGAGCGGAAGGGGGGGATAGAGGGGAGGGAGTGACGGGAAAGGAGGAATCCATGCTGTTTCAGTGGCAAACCGAACTATTGATGTTTTACGCCTCTAATAATGTTTATATTATTCTTGTTCACAAATACAAGAATAACATTGCCCTTAAAGCCATCACTCCACAAATCTGAGGTGGTGCAGATTTTAGGTGGAGTATTCGTATACGGGATAGTAGATTATGGTAAAGGGGAGGGAAGGGGGGGGGGGAGGTGGGAAGGAGGTGATTCCGTCCATTTCTTCCTAATTGCCGTAAAATACGGCCCGAAAGATACGGCTACACGCGTTCTGGCGCATTATTTTCCACAACAAATTCGACTGGAGCGCGCCAGTCTTGTGCGGTGCCGAATCTTCCGGACAGGTTTTTTTTTAACGGTAACTAGGAAGAAATGGACAGAATCATTCTCCTCTCCATAATCTACTATCCCTTATAAGAATATTCCACCTGATATCTGCACCACCTTAGATTCGTGGGGTGATGCCTTTAAGCACGTAAGAAGGGCGATTTCGCAATACGGCTTTTCACACCTTGACTACTGTGGCCGCGATTTCATCATCGGTTTAATTACCCAAGTTTGAGGTACTTTCTCGATCTGACCCGATGAAAATTGTGGTCTGATGAAATTTTGGAAAACTCTCCCTGAATTGGGAGGGAACAAGATCAGAAGTTACACAGTGTTACGGTGTATCACATCTTGCCTTCTCCGCCGGCCACGATTTCACCAACGGTTTAGGTGGTCACGATTTTACGGTCGGTTTAATTACCCAAATTTGAAGTGCTTCCCCGATCTGACTCGATAAAATCTCTGGTCTGATGAGATTTTAAGAAACATATTGCAAAATACAGAGGAGAACTCCATTATTAGTTAAATAATGTCAAATAATATTTTATACGTAATCATTAATTTAAAACATATTTACACACTACCATAGTGTCCATAAACAGCAAGTCCGCTATTCTTCATTGCTCAATTCATTTAATTCGTGAAACAAAAGCTTACGACACCTGGGATTCCCAAGCCGTCTCCGATCCAAGTACTAACCAGGCCCAACGTTGCTTAACTTGCCAGATCGGACGGGATGGCGTGTTTTCAACGTGGTATGGCCGTAAGCGAAATTATCGCCGCAATTTCAGCGTGATGATGTTGGAGAAAGGGGTAATGGAGAGAGGAGCGGAAGGGGGGAGAGAGGGGAGGGAGGGACGGGAAAGGAGGAATCCATGCTGTTTCAGTGGCAAACCGAACTATTGATGTTTTACGCCTCTAATAATGTTTATATTATTCTTGTTCACAAATACAAGAATAACATTGCCCTTAAAGCCATCACTCCACAAATCTGAGGTGGTGCAGATTTTAGGTGGAGTATTCGTATACGGGATAGTAGATTATGGTAAAGGGGAGGGAAGGGGGGGGGGGGGGAGGTGGGAAGGAGGTGATTCCGTCCATTTCTTCCTAATTGCCGTAAAAAACGGCCCGAAAGATACGGCTACACGCGTTCTGGCGCATTATTTTCCACAACGAATTCGACTGGAGCGCGCCAGTCTTGTGCGGTGCCGAATCTTCCGGACAGTTTTTTTTTTACGGTAACTAGGAAGAAATGGACGGAATCATTCTCCTCTCCATAATCTACTATCCCTTATAAGAGTATTCCATCTGATATCTGCACCACCTTAGATTCCTGGGGTGATGCCTTTAAGCACGTAAGAAGGGCGATTTCAAGCAATACGGCTTTTCACACCTTGACTACTGTGGCCGCGATTTCATCATCGGTATTAATTACCCAAGTTTGAGGTACTTTCTCGATCTGACCCGATGAAAATTGTGGTCTGATGAAATTTTGGAAAACTCTCCCTGAATTGGGAGGGAACAAGATCAGAAGTTACACAGTGTTACGGTGTATCACATCTTGCCTTCTCCGCCGGCCACGATTTCACCAACGGTTTAGGTGGTCACGATTTTACGGTCGGTTTAATTACCCAAATTTGAAGTGCTTCCCCGATCTGACTCGATAAAATCTCTGGTCTGATGAGATTTTAAGAAACATATTGCAAAATACAGAGGAGAACTCCATTATTAGTTAAATAATGTCAAATAATATTTTATACGTAATCATTAATTTAAAACATATTTACACACTACCATAGTGTCCATAAACAGCAAGTCCGCTATTCTTCATTGCTCAATTCATTTAATTCGTGAAACAAAAGCTTACGACACCTGGGATTCCCAAGCCGTCTCCGATCCAAGTACTAACCAGGCCCAACGTTGCTTAACTTGCCAGATCGGACGGGATGGCGTGTTTTCAACGTGGTATGGCCGTAAGCGAAATTATCGCCGCAATTTCAGCGTGATGATGTTGGAGAAAGGGGTAATGGAGAGAGGAGCGGAAGGGGGGATAGAGGGGAGGGAGTGACGGGAAAGGAGGAATCCATGCTGTTTCAGTGGCAAACCGAACTATTGATGTTTTACGCCTCTAATAATGTTTATATTATTCTTGTTCACAAATACAAGAATAACATTGCCCTTAAAGCCATCACTCCACAAATCTGAGGTGGTGCAGATTTTAGGTGGAGTATTCGTATACGGGATAGTAGATTATGGTAAAGGGGAGGGACGGGGGGGGGGAGGTGGGAAGG
>NW_026986549.1:0-50196 GCF_031761385.1 Necator americanus | reverse complement strand
TCGGAGTTTTAATTGGTTATTCTACGGTGTGCTCCAAACGGCGTGGAGAGTTTAGATTTCGCGAGTCCATCTA
Organism: Necator americanus; assembly: GCF_031761385.1. NCBI lineage: Eukaryota > Metazoa > Nematoda > Chromadorea > Rhabditida > Ancylostomatidae > Necator > Necator americanus. The sequence continues at coordinate 50,123 of NW_026986549.1, read as the reverse complement.
GATGCTTCTTGACCCGAACACACAGTGGGCGTCCCGTTTCCCCTATATAATCGTCACCTCACAACCTGCACGTGATACGATGCACTGCTCCTGTTACCATGCAATCACCCTCTCTGTCATACGGGCAAATAACGCAGCTGGGAGTTGTGCAGAGTCGGTCGCACGATTACGCACGACACTAGCTGACACTTGAAGTTTGCTGGTGGTATTTCCACAACCCTCACGCCGTTCTAAAAATCCGCTTTTCGTAGACTGCTCTGTACCGCTCTGCTCATATCATCAGATATGTAAGATAAAAAGAACGTGATCTTTTCTGGGCCATCTACTACGTTGTGTCTTCGAGAACGTTGTCGTGCTTGCCGAGCAACACAGTCTTCAGCTGGGTACCCATTGGATACTGCCACTTTGTGGGCCAGATTTACAGACCATGTTTTTTCCTAGCTAAATGATGAGACTCTTGCCGCCGTTCTGTACATGTTATCTATAACAGATTTTTTCATTTTGCTGGGATCCGCTGAAAGATAGTGGATTAAGATGTTTTGACTACTGGATTTTCAATACCACTTAGTCTTCCATATCCCATTCCACAAGTAAATATGCACATTCAACAAAGCCAACCAGTTTTCTAACGACGTCTCCCTTGTGAACTTAATGTGCGGACACTGTTGATTAAGAAGTCTTTTTTCCCACAGTCAGGCCTCTATGCTGTCGGTAGTACTGTCTCGACCATCGAAAAAGAGAGCAATTCAAGCACTCATTAATCAGTGTCATGATTTGCTTAACGGTCGGTTCGTACATATTCAATGAAGCCTGGTTTGGCGTGAACAGTTCCTGAACAGCCAACATCGCGACATCGTTAGAGACGTTTGTATAGAGTGAGATAATGTCAAATGACTCTATTACACATTCACGTTGAAGCGATCTATGTATTCAACATCCCAAGATCCAAGGACAGTCCAGCATGGGCAGTTGACATACGATTATTATTGCGATGTTTTCGCTACAATCAATTTGAAACAAGGGGGTGATGCAGCCGTGCTGCAGTGCCAGACTGACTGTTACCCGCGCATTACATGCATCGACTAGACTTTTAAGAATAATTAGATTCTCGCCTGATTTTCCAGTCCCTGGATATATCTTCACAAGCATCACTCAGAAACAAGGAATTGCAGGCGATGTGGTTATGAAGGTAAATTTTACTTCTAGTGCCCTTGTTTATGCCTAACTAGTTTGTGATAGTGTTCATCGGGTGAAATTGAAAGGTCAATAAAGCTGTTGGGACTTTTTCTTGTTAGCTACACTTAACCAATTCTCAAGGTGACTACCACCTTCCACGTATGACTACTACCTTCTTAAATTTCAAACTCGAAAGTATTTTTTTAGGGTAAGGAGAAAATGGTATCTAATCATTCACGAGTCCCATATCAAAGAACTGGAAAACCCGAAGAGGTTGCAGAAGCAGTACTGTTCCTAGCCGAAAGGTATTTTTGCTTAACTTTCCTGAAATAAACTCACCTACTATCGTATTTTTGTGGATTTCCCTAGAAACATTTCACTTGGATTATCTCTAATATGAAAGACTTGGTTGGCACTACGGCGGTTTCAAACCATCAAAGTGTGGCTACAAATAACATCTAACCGACTTTGCCACACAAGCCCGGTTTTCACCACCTATAAAACAAAAACATGAAATTGAAATGAAAAAAAATGAAAAAAAGAGAGAAAGAAAAAAATATTTCTACTGTTCTTCCCAAGTAATTAGCACAGAATGATGTGCTTATTTGAAATGGCGTGAACGCCTCCACCATACTGATAAAAATAAGGTTCATCGTCAGATTACGTGAACTGTTAGCTTCTTTTTGAATCCATTTGCGCCCGTGTTTCTAATCTTTAAAGGAAGGGTCTGACCAACATGATGAAGGAAGCGTGAGGGGAATTAAAAGCACAGTGGAGTACATGGAGGTGAAACGCAAAACACGCAGTTTCCACGGCAATGAAATGGCTCACAACGTCTCATTTACTTTTCATAAATTCGCTAGAAGTTATTGCGCGATACTACGACATCGCGGTGCACAGTCCCGATCGCATAGTGCCTGCCGCAACCCACCACGGTATCGTTCTCTGGCGCCAACGCGTCAATAAGATGCAGCTGGATCCATCGCAGTGCTTCTTGGAGTTTCGCGACTAACAAAATAACTCCTTCATTATATAAGACATTTACCATATTTTCAGCAATATATAGAAGTTTCAAGACTACCACTCACACTGCCAAACAATGTTTCTCACCCAAAAATGTCCGGTTGGATATTGATACTCATATTATCATACTGGATATCTGTAACTCCGGACTGGCTTAAACAGAAGAATTTGTAGGATTGACTCCTATAACAAAAAAGTCTCTACAGAACAAGGTTCCTTGAGCAACGGATTCTTTTCAGCAGTGCATCCGTAATCTTGACCGGTGAAAGTTGTAATGGCAAGTAAATGTGTTGTAAAATGTCGAAACAGGAGAGGGCACCAAAAATATTGTGATTCTATAACATAACCGTAAAAGTGAGTTTCATACGATAAAAAAAAAACTCCAGAAATTCTTGGCATCTTTCTTAGAAAAGTAGTACTTTTCTTATTAAAGTAGTACTTTGCAGGCAGATATGTTTCACAAAACTTATTCGAGTGCCAACAAAATCCATTTCATCAACCAAAGATAAAGGAAAAAAAAAGAAAATGTTTTGGATTAAGAAAAATTTAAAGAAGATTATGCAATACATGAAGACGAGAGCGGTCATCACAGCAGGACTCATAATAATGATCACGATGAAGAAGGTGATCATAAGAATGATGATTTTAAAAGTGATGACAATGATAACGATGACTGTAAGTTTATGATCGTGGAGATAACGATAAACATGCACTTTATAGTAGCTTTTATCGAAACAAACTATTGGCAAACAACAACTCTGCCAAATAACATAGCCAAGCTTTTGCAAAATTCCTCTTCTTCTTCCTAGAGTTTGTCTCTCGTTGCTGTAGGGTCCGCCTTTCTGCTTCTTGTCTTGCATCGTCCATCTATCGTCCACCTCAACATTCATCTCCATAGCATGCAACACTCTTTCCAAGACTTCCGTCGTCACTCACATCCGTAAAGAGCAACAGAACGCGCAACCGTCCTGTAGATCTTCGGCTTCAGTAGAACAGGACTTTCTTGTTGCACAGTGCGCCTTATGCCATTTTCCATTTCATCCATGCCGCATTAACACGTGCTCGACCTTCTTGATCAATATCGCCTGTAGAAATCACTTCAAGGTACTTAAAACTGTACATCTTGTTTCATTCGGTGGCATCGACACAAATTGATCCATCTTCTATCCTTGGTCCGCACTCCATGTACTCAGTTTTTGATATATTGAGGCGCACTTCATGTTGCTGCAGCTGATCCTTCCAAGATTGTACCGATCATCTCGAGACTGCGACTCGAGCATGACGTCGTCGGCAAAGAATAGTGTCCACGGACTCTGCTTCTAGACTCCCTTCGTTATCGTGTCCATGCAAAGTATGAACAGCAAGGGTGAGATTGGTGAACACTTGCTGTTCATACTGTGCAGATGAACCTCTACGTGTACCAGGAATGGCTTGCTTGTTCCAGCAGCACACCGTATAACACTGGTAGGCTTTGCATGAAGCGGCTTTGTCCACCGCACATATTCTTCTGGTACTCTATGCGACCTCATCAATATCCATAACATCTCATGTAGGACACGGTCGAGTCTTTTTTTCCCAGAGTCTTCTCCGCGGTCAAACGTATGACGCTGGAAGTAGACGACCACATTTCCTTCACACTACGAGCAGTGTGCCGAAGTGTAGGTGGAGCCACGGACGCGGAGAATACCTCCTTTTGACTCAGATTCCACCATTTGATGCGCTGTGTTTGAGTCCTTGGATATCTCTTCTTTGGACGGAAGATTTTCAAGTTTACGACGAGCAAATGGTGTTGGGAGGAGACATGGTTTGTAGGGATGTTTTGAATCCTGCAGACGTCGGCGATCTCGTCGGCACGAGATCCAGAAATCTATTTGTGTTTCCCGACCGCCGCAGGTGTACGTGATCAAATGCGATCAATGATCGATCAAATTTCTCTTCCGGTACTGCGTGTTAGCAGTGATCAAGTCACCTGCAACAGCATACTACGGGATTAGCAACCCATCGTTGTTACGAGCTCCATAGCCGTATCCTCCATGACAATATCGACAACAGAGACAACATCGGACCCATCTTTCCCAGAACCGACATATAGGTTTAAAGTTTCCTCCGAGTACTTCTTCGCCTTCCATAGATTGGACGTACTGCTACGGATCTTCCCAAAAGCACCCCTTCAGTTCATTTGAGCCTTTCCAGCGAGTCTCCTATACACAGCATATGTCAACATGGGGTGTTCTGAGACTGTCTGTCAGTTCACTTCTTCCGGTAAGCGTCCCAATATTAAGTGTTGCCAGGCGCACTGGATGTTGTTGGCGATGGCGGACTAACTTCTTCGGCCGGCTCCGTCTTCTATCCGGTTACCTTCGCGGATTTGCTTCATTGTCCGGGCGATTACAATGCGCGTCGCTTCTGGGAGACGCCCAAGTTTCTGAAGAACACATAGTAGACATTAGCAGTATGACGCAGCGGGGGTGATTTCCTCGGCTAGCCATGCTTAGCCGGATACCTTTGTGGCTAGCCATCCCTAGCCGGATATCTTTGTGGCACGGTTGAAACTGCCGAATTCTCGCCACTATAGCTGCCTGACGGCCAGAGCCACCGCTGTGCCGCTTTTTTGAATGAAATGTTCGTTTTTTGACACAGGAATGTGGCAGTGTTTGGGTCTTTTTGGTGATTCGCTTCTTAAACAATGGCCTTCCTGAGTCCCTTCTAATGTCCAAAAATTTAGCTTATTGGTAGAGGTCACAACTTACTACGACGGAATTTTGCGCTTAAAATCACATCCAAGGAATATACATCGCAATAAGCAGGAACAGCATTAAAACTCTTTATAGACATATACGAGATGCATTCGCAGATAAATTAGACATCATTTTCAGTTAAATTAAACATCCAGTATCGTGAGCGCAGTATGGCGATATTTCTTCACGACAGTTGTAGCCAAATTGCACGCATTTATGAAGTTAATACGTTGTTGACAGAGTCGACAACGTATAAACCCCATAAATACGGAACCGGTGAGAATCGAATGAACCTTAAGTTGTCTGGAGTGTCTTTGAATCAGGACGAAGCACTAAGACCCACTATAGAGACTGTATTAGATTTTGCTGTCTCAATAACACTGTCTTCAAAAGACTACTAAAATGCCTTCTTTATCAACTTTTATGCGATGGCTGTGCGAGAGAGCAAAAAGAGTGCGTCACACGAATGATACACAGGCGTTAATTTTGTTAGGCAACATCAATCGTTTATCTTTTCGATGTTCACGAGAACTTTTCAGCACTACAGACGACAATGACTTCATCCTCCAAGTCCTCTCTTCTTGAAACCTCGGCATTTGAGAGTGTATTTATCTTTTCTTGTTATGTCAACGAGGTTTAGGTGAAACTTTTTTATTGGCCTCACGTTTCGACAAACGAGTTTGTTTGAAACGAGTTTGTCGAAACGTCAGGCCGATAAAAATGTTTCACCTAAACCTTTTTATTGATCTTCCGTTTTGAAGGCCTTTGAAAAAGACGAGTTTCTTTTAGGAACGCAGTGGTTTACAAACCTCTCCAGTCGGTGAAACTGGTCAGTTGTTTTCCTTTTGAACGTATTGCGTGGTGAACTTGGAACAATATCGAGGCTTGGCAAGGAGAGAGGAGGAGTTTGGTGGGATATGCACGGTATCAAAGACCTCGAATCATTTTCGGGCCTTCGAACAAGACGAGTTTGTCGAAACGTCAGGCCAATAAAAACTTTTCACCTAAACCTCATTGGCATAACAAGAAGATAATGACTTCACTCTTTGTTCGTTCAAACTGCATACTGTCTGTACTATTTATATTTCATTTATCATCTTCTCTGGAAAACTGTACATTTTTTTGCTCCGAGAGCTCCGTGTAAAAAACTCGTTCATTCTGAATAATAATGCTTAGACCGACAACAACGTCGTTTCAGTTCGTCACGGAAAATTAAAGTTTCGTACATTAGCTACTCTCTACACCTTATATACGTGCCCGACGTCGCGGTGCTGGGAGTAGCTCTTGGAACTTCTACGCCTCAAGTGGAATGGGTGGATTCATTTCTTGCCTTCGACTGAGTAGCTACCAGCTTTACATGATCATCTGTGAAAAATGAAATTCCGCTTAAGTCGTCGATTTCAGCGTGATATTCTGATACTCAACGCGTTTGCACTACTGATAAAGCCATAGCTTGTTGTCCAAAAACAACTGACCGTTGGAAAGCTTATTCAATCATATGCAATGCCACTGGACGGCAGCAGCAGAAGCGAGGAGACGGAAGACATCTCAAACCCGGTAGGAACTCTCATCGAATTTACTTTAATTTGATAACCTAACTTAGATCGCGAAGGTTGCTACAAATTTCCCTTTGTTATCCCATGTAACACTTCAATATGTGGCTTTTAGACTGAACTATAATCTTTTGATTTTCTTCTAGTATCTCGAAATAGTGATCTCTGTCCTGGGAAAGTACCACGTTCCTAGAAGTGTATTATCTACTTTTCCAGCGCCAACACAGCATTTTATTTCAGGGCGCGGCTGGAGTGAACAAACAGCTTAAAGGCTCTCACTGTTCATCTCTTACTATCATCATCGCCCTCGCTTTCTCTGGCATTGTTGTGTTTTGTTGCTTTGTCACATATGTTATCGCAGAAGCTCGTTTTGAAACTATTTCGCAAAGGTCTACCAAAATATGGGCATTTACCAAAAGCATGTAGGTGGCTTCGAAAACAGTTCCCGAAATACATCGATAGATTTCAAAAAATGCAACAGTTTTATGTGCACTTTCTGATGAAATTTTATATTATATCTTAGCCTTGACACCGGAGAGAAAGGTGAATTCTCGACAACTGTCATCCTTAATCGATCAACGGACAAGAAGTCGGGAACTCCTGATGGATCCACCAAAGGAGTTACATCAAAGCCTACTGTGCCTGCGTCAAATTCGGAAAACTTCCGTCTTCCTACAACGATGAAACCATGTAAGCTGTATGAAACTACTTTACTTTCCAAAAGGTTTAGCTCGGACTAAGAAAGGAAAAGAATTTGTTGGGTTTAGGTCAATGAGTTACAGGTGCCGCATCTTTAGGGAATGTTCTTGGAGTCTAAACAGTTGTAAAAAAGTTTTGTCGTCATCTTGTTCCTTTTTTTGAGAAGGAGTTCTTAGGTAGTGTCTGCACAAGGCATCTTTGGTCTGTTCATTAAATTTTTAGCCACAAGTGATCGGGATTCCATATGGGTTCGAATGAATTTATGGATCCGTTTATTATCAACAAAATGTCTGGTATTCATCACAAGATTATTAGGAATCACTCCTGGCACAGCAGAAACAAGGAGTCCCCTCGATCTACCTGCGTTTAAGGGCGGGCTCAGAGACGCTTTTGGCCTTTGGTTGGCCCAGTATCCACCATTTTCACTGCTTTTCGTAGCATCGCCGCTAACCGGTAATGATTCCTAATGAGGGAGATCTGTGGATAAGACAGATATAGACAAGTTCAGCAAACGAAAGCAAGCAAATTACTTATAGCATAGACTCCTGAGCAGAGTCAACTAATCGTAGAGATGAAAATCAAATTAAATTTTTTCGCCGTTACTAGGTATGAAGAGAATCCAGTATGCTCGAATGCATTTCAATACCTTTCCTTACTTACGTAGATACTTAGATGGTCCGTCTTCACTGGACGTGCAGGTCCCAGCATCTCTTCCACTCGTTTCGTTCCCTCGCCATTGTCATCCAAGATGTTGCCAAGTTTTGTGAGTGACGTTGACGAGGTGCTGGGCCGTATCCAGCTGAGCTCTCAGCAGGTCCATCTGTGTAGCGAACACGTTACCCTATCTCCGTTGGCGATCCCCCTCGAGGGCGTTTAGCGTCTCTTAGGATCAACTCTAGCGTACTTTTAGTCCATCTATCGTCGATTCGTCTCATGATGTGAGCGGCCCATCTATGGTTTGCTTTCGATACATATTCCGCTGGTTCACGAAGACGGGACACTCCTTCTAAGTCAGAGCGGCGAAAAGCGGCTAAGTGTTGTGTGCACCGGTTAAACTTCAGAAGACATCTCTCCAAGTAAGTAGCTTTCTAGGCGTAGCCGCGGTGTCTGTCCACGTCTCCGCTGCGTAACAGAGCGCTGGAAGAAATGTCGAGTCGAACAGATGGGCACGAAGATCTTGGTTCGTCAGTTGGTCCGTAGCTGCCCTGACGGCTGCGAATGCTGCCCATGCTGCTCTCATTCTTCTATTCAGTTCTTCCTTCAAATCGTTTTCCATGTTCATAGAACGTCCGAGGTATACGTATGACGAAGTTTCCACGATTTGGGAGCTTTCAAGTTGTAGTCTTCCGTCCTCGCAGTAGGCGTTCTTCATGAACTCTGTCTTCCTTCTGTTTATTCGCACTCCTATTCTCTTCCCTGCTTCGTTAAATCCGTTGAGCATCGTTTCTGCTTCATTGGTACTGCTCGAAAAGAGAACGATGTCGTCCACGAAACGAAGGTTCGAGAGAAATCTTCCATCAATACGTATGCCCCTTTCTTCCCAGGAAAGTGATATCATTATCTATTGCAATGCAGCCGTAAACAACTTCAATAACAACAACAACAATATAGTATCGCCTTGTCCTACCCTCTTTCCAATGGGTATGGTGAGAGGGCGGTGGAAAAGCTGTATCCTAGTCGTGCATCGATCGTAGCAATTGGCTAATGTCCTCAAATACGACGCGTCCACACCTTGATCGACCAGCGCTGACAGTATCGCATTCGTTTCTACGCTGTCAAAGGCTTCTCATAGTCGACTTGTTCTTGAGGCTGGGCTTCACCCAGCGTCCTAGATATGCGCGTAAGGATGATCTTGGTGAGTGCTTTGTATAACACCCTCTGCAAGCATATCGGACAGTAGTTCCGAAGATCCTCTCGGTCACCTTTCTCATGAATAAGAACGGTTCGCGAGGTCTTCCACTAGTCTGGAATCCTTTCTTCCTGAAGATAGGATGTCATGTACGCTGCTGAGATTTCATGAAACGGATGGCCACCAACCCGAAGAAAGTCTGCTGATCTAAAATCAGGTCCGGGGGTTGTGCCAGGTTTCATGCTTTTGATAGCTACTCGTACTTTCGAAGAGAGAATCCGTGGTGGAACTTCACCAGTGGGGATGATCGGGCTTGACACAGGAGTTGATGAACGGAAAAGGTTCGAGTAGAACCTCTCCGTTTCAACGATTTCCATCTCACGACGAGAAGACGTGCGAGTCCCGTCTTCGCTCAGCAAGGTTGCTAGCGGAATATTATATTCGAAGAGATCCCTGCGCCACCTCCTTAGACTCGTTCTTCTTTGTGCTGCTTCCAGAATCTTCTTCTGCCTGTACTTCATAAGATCCTCCTGCAACGCTTTTCTGCACCTAGTGTTTGCTACTAACCGCTCAGTGTGCGACACATTCGGATCAAGCCTCAAAGCCCTTCTTCTTTCCAACAATTCCTTGGTGGTCTTCGAAATTTGTGCATTGTCTGTCTGAGTTTGTCGTGCGCGGCTTCGTTCAGCACAGGCTCGTAATCCTCTGAGCAGCATCTCGTGGTCCACGTTTGGGTCCTCCTCGATGTGCCAGTCACCTTGGGACAAGGAGTTCTCGAGTACGCAATCGTCGTAGACGACTTCTTTTCTCCTTCGTTGCCGATAGCAGATGTTCTTTTCCATCGTGTGGCTAAGTCGCATTTTCGGGCGAAAGAGGCGGTGATCAGAACCACTACAAAAGGATGGTACTAATAAGACGTCAAGTAGGCACTACCTGCGGTTGGTGAGTATGTGGTCGATCTCCGCACGAGTCGCGCCATTGGGCGATTCCCATGTCCACCGCAATGATCTTTTTTCATGAAAAGAGAGTTTCCATGAAAGAGACGAGCGGCAGACAACAGCCCGGCGAGACGGTTGCCATTCTCATTCCGGTCCCCTAGTCCAAATCTTCCAATCCTGTATTCCTCTTCTCTGGCCTTTCCTAGTTTTGCGTTGAAGTCTCCGACAACGAATTTGTAGAAGGACTCCTCGTTGCGGATTACTTCCTCCAGCTCCTCGTAAAACGCGTCCAATTCGGAATCATCAGCTGCTGATGCTGGTGAGTAGCAGTTCATGATAGTGACGGGTTTTTGGCCCAGAGGGCGGAGGCAAAGAATGGCCAGACGAGGTGACAGGATTTCGTGAGAATCGACAAGATGGACGACAGATGGGGGCACAACAAAACCAACACCGCCTACATTTCGCGTCGGAACCTTCTCTCCACGAATGATGAGTGTACCGTCATTCATCTGTCGCACGTCGCTCCTTCTGCACTTGGTCTCCTGCAGAGCAATCATGTGAAATTTGATACGCTCTGCAGCTCCGAGAAGGGCATGGAGGTCAGCGTCTGTGGACACTGTTCTCGCGTTGTAAGTACACAGTCTGAGACAGTCTCCATGGCGAGTCGTGCCTGTGTCGCCTTGGTCCAGAGTCAATGACGTCCTGAGCAACCTGAGATTTGGCCTTCTCTCACCGGTCGCCATACCGTCCGAATTCTAAGACGGCAGGGCCCAGTGTGCAGGGTACTGAGGCAGTGCATATGCTGGAGTGACAAAAACACTTTTCCCTTAACTTAGCAGCCATGCCACGGCGAGCTTAGCTTTCACCACATTTCGTCGCCCAACCTATATGGATCGTGGAACCACCTTGCGACATTTTGCCAAGACGGTGGTGAATCTTAGCAGTGCTTTACTCTTAGCTAGGCTTCCGATTCCGAGAAATCGGAATGTCGGATTTGTCGAACTCCTCAGCTTGGGAGACTGCCGGAAAACGAACCTTCGTTGTGCATCGCAGTTCGACGCCCAGTGTCACCTCCACGCCACTATGAGGCGATAAACCGTTGTGGAGATTCGACACCTTTGATTGTTAATATATGCATCGTTTGCGCAGATTGATATATGCCCTGCTCCTCGGACATCTTGGTCCTCGGTTTAGGGGGATGTTCTGAGTTCTTGTTGTGATACTTGCCAACAACGTCCCGAATATCATCTATCATAGAAGAGAATCCAAAATTGAATTCTTCGGTTTTTGTTCAGACTGCAGGATAGAGCTAGGTCCACACTAATAATGATAGTGCCTACCAGCGCGGTTGGCCACAACAGCAGCCACAACCGCATCAGCACTAACGAAAGGTATTCCTCTGCATCAGAGAATTGCAGAGAATGCTGTGGTAGCAGCTGCTGCCCGAAAACATGACGGTCGAACCAACTACCTACAAGCGGCGGTTCCTCGATCGAAGAAAAGCAATCGGAACAAGTCTCCGTTCACCTTTTCAGAGATCGCGCGGCCACGCGTTGTTATGTCCACTGGCAACCAACTTCAATTGGGAGACGGTCCATTCTATTGCCCAGACTTCCGTTAGACTACCACCTATTTCAGGCCTTTTAGCAAAATCTGTTCAGTTCCACCACTGACAGGTTATCATCAATCTGAGACTAAGGGGCTGTGAAGAGAATCAGTGTCTGAAAGAACTGAGAACCCATCCTAATATTTTTCTGAGTAGAGGTTCGGTATACGTAAGGGTGAACATACAGTAGATATAGTAGCTACAAAATGACTATTAATGTCCTTCGTCCCTTCTGTTCACCCTTAGCATTACACATTCATTCCTACCCCAACTCCGCCAGTCTGAATTCACTGATTCCGTATCTCAGCCGTATTGTGGTGGTACATCAAGCCAGTGTCAATTCTGGCCTTCTTCGTAAACTAGAAATTTACCTTTGGGCGCATTTTTACACAAGCACACGTGAACTATACCCGTAGTTAGTGTTTTGACGGGGAAAATATCAAATGTTACTCAATATAGTGTGGAACATTGCAGTGTCGTACAACCTCAAAATCAAAATCTATCTGCCGTTTTATGTGGACTTTCCTCCGGAAAAGAACCTCACAACAGATGGAGAAGTGACTATAGATATACTCGTGCGCGAACCAACAAATTCTATTGTGCTGAACCAGAATGGTCTTGCCATCATATCAGATAGATGCGAACTGCACTCAGTAGGTGGTTTCCTTTTCTTGATTCTTATAAATCCATGGTCTCCACAGTTTTCCGAAGCAGAAATGCCCTTCAAATTAAAAAAAAAAACTTTTGCTATGAGTAGGATTCTTTACATCAATGTTTGAAATCAAACATCCAAGTGAGATGGCAACGCGTCAGAGCGATTGCATGCCTGAAACAGTTATTGAAAAGGACCAAATAGAATGCTTTGTTTTAAAGCAAGCTATATAAAAATCAAATTGGAATTGGATGAAGAAAAGAGATAAGAGTTTGAAACAGAAACTCGAATATCTAATAATACTATCGAAACAACGCTTTGTTATAAATACAACAGAAACGGTAAGAAAAGCAATAATTCTATAAGAAAGGACTCCGGATAAACACAAACATTTGCTAAACCTACTTGATATATCTCATTCAGTGCTAAATACAGAAAATTGCACATAAAGCTACTATCCTCTCTTCCTTGACCTGCAGGTTAATATCATGATATTCTACGACAGTTGACATAGTACTACTTTAAACCAGGTGAAGAGAAAAAATAAATAAAGCAAAATAAAAGAATATTTCTCTATGGTCGAAAGTAGGATAAAAGAAAAAAACTCCCTCGAGAAATGAGGCGAGTTTAAATGTGAAATCTTTTTTCTGTGAGAAGAACACCATAACGAAAATGTGGTGTTGCAACAAACCGCTGACTTGGCTCAATCGGTGGGCTGGCTGCCCACCGATGGTTATTGCTTGACGCGTTTGCCGTCATTTTTGCCGAGGTGTGTCGTCCTTGAACACAAAGCCCAACCTTTTCGATCTACAACAAGAGCTCGTGCAGAGTCCATCCATTCGTCACTGTTCCACATCGTGCGAGACTTGTCATACGTGAACTTGCGTGAACCAAATATAGACAGCGAGTTATTAGGGTACCTCGGGTTTACAATGCCCACCAATCCAGTTTAGCGCAACGAAGGGTTTTCACCAGGGAATTCACGTTCCCTCTACGTATTTGGCCTATTTGAACTAGGGTTTCACAGTGTGCTAAACAACAGCACTTTTCAGCAAAATCTGACTGATTTCCGCCTTATAACTGTGCAAACAATAAGAGAAAGTCATAGGAGGTTATGAAAATCTATCAAAAAAAGAGATCAGAAAAGCTTTTATCATTTTTCGTGAACACAAGTGAATCTTTTCTACACGATTCTACTTGATATCACACTTAAAGACATCACCCCACGAATCTGGGGTGGGTTTCAGACGGGTTATGCCTATACGGGATCGTAGATTAGTGGGGAAGATGATGATCTCGTTTATCCCTTCCTAATCGCCGGTGAAAACGGCACGAAGATGCGGCGCGTGCACAAGTCTGGCGCGCTCCAATACAACCCCTTGTTGACAATAGCGCCCCGGAGCGCTTCATCTTTCAGGTCTTTTTTTACGGCGAAGAGGGAGAGATGAACGGAATTACCCTCTTTCTCACAATCTACGATCCGGCATAACCCACCTGAAACCCGTACCACTCCAGATTAGTAGGGGATGCCTTTATGAAGTGTGAGTTAACACCAACACAATGCAGCACCACTTCAGTAAGAGAGTAAGAAGGGAGCGATAAGAAGGGAGCAAAACGATTAACTGTAGTGCAGCTCATTTTCCACTACTCCTCACATTTTCGCATTATTTCGCGAAAAATTTAACCAAATGGTTGCGAAATGCGCTAGTTGAGCTGATTCAGTGAACTGAGTCGTGTCGTGCGAAGCTACTTTCTTCGCACTCAACTATTGAAAGGCTTAGACTTGGGTCGAACTTCGACGATGGCGGAATTATTAGTCCGACGATTAGACAGAATTTGCGGTACACCTCAAATTCTGGTTTTCTTTCTTTATTTATATGTTCCTTAACATAATGCACATAACTGCCTAACATTTTGCTGACTGAGACTATCTTTCTCAAACGCCGCAAACTGGCAACTTTGATCTAATCTTTAAAAAAAACTTCCTAAAATGTTTTTCGTTCGAAGTTAGCATCTTTTCTTTGTGTGCTCACATCTTCTCTTCACTCTATTTTGCAGAATGGTGCACGTCTTTTTATCCAGAAAATGATAGTGGAAGATGATCTTGAGAAGGTTACCTGGGTATTAAAAGAAGCATTGCGAGCAGATCAGATTGTGAAACTAAAGGTAAGCTGCAAATTTTCATTGTTTTCACATCGTAATTCGATAGGTGCTAATTACGTGTTCACTCCCGCATTTTCTATTGACTGTGTATGAGTTGGTTTTTACCACTGTAGGAATTAAAATCCCATCTCATATGCTTTTGTTTTTGTATGTATGACTAGGAATATACTGAACTAAAAAGAAACGAATTGACACTGGTGCACGTAGATGTCGAACACTTTCTGCTAATCGTTTTTTGAAGTGGTCTCCGTAGTGCTATAGCATTATCAGTTAGAAATATTAAAGCGGAAACATTTCTTTCTCTAACTAAATATTTTTGTTCAAAAGAGCATTTAGGTCCTCTTCACAGGAATTGTGAACTCCAACCTGAACGGGCTCTATCAAAACTATGACTACTACGAGGATTCCGATTCACCCAGGTGCATATTGTTGCCTTATTTTTTTCTGAAAAAGGAAAACTTGTTGTTCTGAAAGCAAATGTGTAGACATCCTGATTTCCAAATCGATGGTTACGTTTTGTTGTTTCGCTGAACTACCCGCCTCACTTTCATCGTTTTAAAATTATGCTTCATCTATTCCCACTCAAAAAAAACCAATGCGCTGGAAAATGTGCTGTTGTGCACGTGTATGTACATACCGGTGAAGGTGTTAATTGAGGCTGACACACATCCCTCTCCTATATGATCTGATCCACAAAAACCTGCTACGCTACTACGCCACCTGATCAAATCAAAAGTCCACTATTTTTGTTCTAACTTAATCCATTTGTATGTCAAGTATTTTTCCCATCATGCCTTCCACTTTTCCCACTTCTACTGACGCACGAACGAAAAAAAGTGAGGAGTGGGGTAGCTTTGACGGATATGTCAGGTCTTGTAGCAACATTGCAATGGGCAGATGAGTTCGTGAATGTGGGCCCCATTAGAAAACCTTTGCTTCTTTAAAATTTTTCGATGTAGCTGAGGTTACTATATACAAACAAGTAGTGCTCCTGGCTTGAAAGAGCTTCCGAAGACATGCACACAAAGAAGCGTTGCGTACCTTATCACGCCTTAATCTTCTACTGGCTCTGTTAAAATACAACGTTACTTGCTAGGTAAACATACATGTTATGGCGCTCCTTGCCAGTAATTAAACAATTTAAATGTAGTTTCCTCTCATCTAATTTCTTCTAAAATTGAAAGGGGATCGGTTGCCCGCCTTATCTGTGTTATGTCCACTATCAATACATATCAAACATGGAATCGTCATCACCACTGTTCGCTGTTATTATCAGCAGTCGGCTTTCTAGTGCTTTGTGAACTTCGGAATCACTAGCTTATCGGCCGCAACAATGTCTGTGGCCATCTCGTTGTTTTCCAGCAGATTGCAGTATCCTCTAACTGATTTCCCAGCCAATATATATTGGAAAAACTTAGGATAGCAGCCGTGACGCAGTTTGAACCAACGCATGCTCGAAAAATGGTGCCCTGTTTCGATGAACCAGAGTACAAGGCAATTTGGAATGTCACTGTCATTCATCCAAGAGGGACCAGTGCAATATCAAATGGACTCGAAATGAGCGAAACCACGTAAGTGTTAAGGAACCAGAAGTTGGAGTTCAAATGTAAAAGGAGCCTAATCTCGTCCATTGGGTTGTGCAAAAAGTCACTGTGTTTTAAAATGGCGTGTTTTTGTCTAAATTATTCCCTTTAAAAAATATTCACCACTGGTGTGCTAACCTCCTTGTTCAGTTCCTTTTTGCTGGCGACACAGTTATCATTTTTTTTTAAATTTTTACTAGGACACTTGAAGTGTTTTGCAAACCCTGACATGAAGAGCGGTCCACTGCTGCATGAATAAAGTTGTTGAGGCAACAAATTCCGACCACCTTCTCGTAGAATTTCGCTCCTTATTAAGTTTGGATATGGTCTATCTCGCTGTAATTGAAGTGTTATATTTTTAACTTGCTTTTTACTAACGAAACAATAATTATTCCTTATTTGAAGAGTTTTGCAAACCCTCAGAAAGAGGAGTCTGCTGCTGCAAAAATTGAGTTGAATACATTGAATGGGGACATCACCTTCCAACAAACAACTAGGCTTTGTCGCCCTCGCTACAATCGACGTATAATGTATTTTGTTCTGTTAACGTTCTTAATTCTGTTTAATGTTAATGTTCTCTTAATTCTGACTTACATTGTCCTGTTACTTCTTTCAAATCGTCAAACTATGGAAATAAGACTCTCACGTAATCGTAGCCATAGAATTTCTTAGAATGAGGAGAAAGCCAAAAATCTGGCTTAAATAAACGCCATTCTTGTTTCCGAACCACTGTGGTTTTCCCAATCAGCTTAGTTTCAAACTGATTTATTGAATACCGAACCCATTATGTCAGGCATTTGAACATATCTACATCATTCAGTATTTTATTGTCTTAGAAAGATCACGTACAGTAGAAGGAAACAAAAGTTTGTCAAAAATATTGTCCACTCCAAAATCTCATCATCAACAACTCCTGGTGGCTAGTCTGTGGTGCATCCTTCAGTCTCATTGGTCTGTTTGACAAACACAGTGACCTTTTTGAGAATTCAAGAACAAACAGAGAACCTATTTCTTTCTGAAGAAGAACCAAAAAGAAAAAAGATGAGAACTACTCGTTATTTCACTTCTTTTACTCTTTAATTCACCAGCGAGCCTGATGGAAAATGGAAAGTGTCGATGTTTCATCCGTCACCCTTAATGTCCTCCTACCTTCTTGCCATTGTTGTTGCTGAATATGACTTTGATGAAGCGTATACAGAACGGGGAACAAGGGTATGTCCGTTGCCAGAACAGTTAGTAGTAAAAAAAATAATCCTTCGTTCAGATCCGAATGTGGTCACGTCCGTCAAAGAGTCCCAAGGTCAGGAAAATACTGGTGAATAGAACGACGGTTTTCATCAGTTTGTTTGAGAAGTATTTTGGCATAAATGATATTGCGGTGAAACAAGGTTGGTTAAACAACAATCGCGAAGTCTTCGTAAAATTATGAAATTAAAAGTTACTACATCACCTGAAATCGTCTGTTTACCCATTTAACGTCCGGCTAAAACCGGAGTTCAGACTTCCTACGGTGTCCGCTTCGCTCCTATTCACTATCAATGAGGATTAATAACAGTGGAATTTTCTGTTAAACTATATTTGTATTATTCAAACAACGCTTTCTTACTCTTTCTTATAATGAATAAAGGAAAAAGATTTGAAAGCTTTCTTTCTAATCGCATCAGTTCTACAGTCAGAGAATATTCAAACTTCACCATGAACTTCAGCACTCCTTTTTCCAATATTCCAATATAACATACACACAAATTGAAAGCATTACTCGAAGTGTGGGTTTTTATTCTGTTTTCCCTCAACAGTTATCAGAGAATGATATTTTAACATAAAATTAGGTGAACAACATCATAACCAACCAAACCTACCAACTTGAAGCAAACGTGCAAGGAAATAGACACGCGAAGTAGTCGTAGAGGTGCAACGTGAGCAGTGGCCTTGCTGCGTTGCACATCTACAACTCACACCTCTACCTCGGGAAGCGGTTACAACGCCTTACTCACTTTTTGCAACATGCACACAAAATTATTGCGCACCAATTCGACGCCGTGGCACCCGTCGCGCCCCATTTCATGGCTTTGTGGCGTCGACGCACCTATTCGACAGAGAGACAGACATAAACACACGTGACAGACTAAGTCCGTTATTATATAGCATGATCATGATCATGATTTTCAATTATCAGTGAAGGCGAATGAAGGCAAGTGAACACCACATAATTTGTACTATTTAGCCGGGCGTTTAGACTGGTACATAATATATTCATAAACCATTTTTTTTTTTCCTCCCCTTCACTGATATAAATTTAATAGCAGTAGTGTTTTCTTTAAAATTAGATTTTTTCAAACAACGCTTTCCTTCATTATATTATAAATTCGAAAGATTACTCGAAGTATGGGTATTCCTCCTGATTGCCCCCAATAGTTATCACAGAATGATGTTTTAACATAAAATGGCGTGAAAGACATCATCCTACTGGTAAAGATAACGTTCCACGTCAGATCACATAAACATCTTGCTACTATTTAAACAGCCATTTGCATGCGTGTTTCCACTCTGAGAACGGCATGCTTCAAACTAAGGCGAAAAAAAAAGAAAAAAGGCCACGAAGTAGTCATAAAGGTGAAGAGCGGAGCGCCAAGTGGTTACGGCTATGAAACGCTGCAACATTTCCCTTTGCGTCATGCACACTAATTTCCATACGCCAATACCGGGTCGGCGCGCCCCCGTCGCACCCCATATTATGATATCTGGCCCCGAATCCCGCCACCCTCTTCTATGGGTATCTGCGCCCGTGGACCCGTCACAACCCTTTCTGACGTGGTCGCGACCCCCTTCTATATCTGACGCCCGTGGACCCGTCACAACCCCTTCTATAGGTATCTGGCGCCGGCGCACACTCTTCTATGGGTATCTGACGCCCGTGGACCCGTCACACTATAGGTATCTGGCCCGTCTTACACAATCTGCCCTGGACCCGCCCAATTTCCCCTCATCTATATCTCGCCCGTGACACACCCCTTCTATAGGTATCAACCCCCTTCTATAGGTATCTGGCGCCGGTGGACCCGTCGCACCCTCTTCTATGGGTATCTGACGCCCGTGGATCCGTCACAACCCCTTCTATAGGTATCTGGCGCCGGTGGACCCCTCCCCCGCCCTCTTTTATTTGTTTTTGGCGGCGGGCCAACCTTGGGGCGGTGGGCCCGTCGCCCCCCCTTCTATAGTTATCGACCCGGTGACCCCTTCACACCTCATTTTATAGTTTCCTAGCTTCGAGGCATTAACTCGACGCCGGTGGACCCGTCGCACCCCTCATTTTGAATTTCGTGACTGACACACACACACACACACACACACACGTGACAGAATAAGCCCGTTATTATATAGTAGATTACAATTGCTTACGATTTCAGTTATCGTAGAAGTATATCATATTCACTTGCAAATGCCTTCAAAAGAAATTTAAATTTATTGAAATATGTGGTGTGTAATCTGTATATCTGGTTCTTCAAGTACTGATGCCAGGGCCAGAAAGAGTCGTCATTTATTGATTGAGCATTCCAGATCTAGTTGCTGTTCGTGAATTTGGTACTGGAGCAATGGAAAACTGGGGTTTGATTACAATCAGGTACAGCCACGAAGAGTTTCATAGTTTTCAGATCCACCTCTATCTGCTAACCCCATCCTCAATGATTAGGGATGCAGCGTGGTTTCGCACTGCGACGCTTATTATGCTTACTTGATTCCTATAAATACTGCAATGAATAACAGTCTATATTTAAAAGTGGATAAGGCTGAAATTCATTCAGGGAGGAATTTGTACTCTCAGACTATATTGATCTCTATTCAGCGATGCGGCTTGTGGCACACGAGCTAGTTCATCAGGTACATCACACATCTGTAACAAATGTAGCAGCAAAGCACGATTCCCACTACATTGTGGCATATCACTGTCATCTCCACGGTTTCGACAATTTAAACTTTTAAAGTTGTCAGCCGCAATGAATCTCTGAGCTTACATGGAAGAATTCATGTCGTTAGTGAAAAATAAGTTGTATTTCTCATCAAAACATGGGAAATGTACCTACAGAGTCGAGCAAATACTTGTTGATTTTCTGTGGATGAAGAATGTCTTTAATCACAATGCTTAGTGCACATTCGTTCAGTGGTTCGGCAATTTGGTGACAATGAAATTTTGGGAAGATCTATGGCTCAATGAAGGTTTCGCTACCTTTTTCGAAAAGATTGTGCAATGGGATCTAAAAGTGCACGACGAAGACCTGCAAGTGGTGTGTGTTTGCATCATTATTTCAACTGTTTTTCACATGTATTGCTTTCAGTCCCCTGCTGACTTGCTGCTTGATCTTTACAAAGCTCTCGATGCTGATTCTTCAACTACAAGCCGCCCACTTTCTTCTATAATCGAAATACCTATGGAAATTGAAGAAAGTTTTGATGGGTTATCTTACAGCAAGGGATGCTCTATCATAGCAATGGTAAAATCTGTGATAGGAAAGATAAATTTTAAAAAAGCAGTTAATGTAAGTCTTGTTGATCGTTGTTCAGAAGAACAAAAACGACTCTAAACGTTGCTGTCAAATGGAGCGCATCACCAAACTGACTGTGTAGAGATCCCATTGCGAGTTGTTAGGTATATGGTTGTAGTTCACGATTATGGAAGTGATCACACTCAGTTCTCCTCAGTCAGTCCAGAAGAAGGCGTGCGATTATTTCTCTCCAATGCACCCTCCTGATGATAATGGATGAAGCGCTAAGAAGCACAAACGTCTGAGATTGTGCGGGTAGAGCAGCTGCTGCTTATTTGACATATATGAGTTTATGTGAAGACGATGTTGTATCGTTGGAGAGATGGAATCCACCGCTTCAGGAGGGGAAACGAAAATACAAGTATCAAAGTGATTCTCGAAAAGAAAATGTCAGTACAACGTAGTCGGAGGGGCGTTATCATCGTGCTGTATAATGCAAGTACCTCCCACGTGTGTGTAACAATGAGAAACCCGACAAAAATGCGTTTGAA
Source organism: Necator americanus (assembly GCF_031761385.1). NCBI lineage: Eukaryota > Metazoa > Nematoda > Chromadorea > Rhabditida > Ancylostomatidae > Necator > Necator americanus. The sequence continues at coordinate 29,111 of NW_026986549.1, read as the reverse complement.
ATAAAGTGAACGATATTAGCCTTCGAGAGCGTGTGGAACTCATTCGCATTCTGTGACAATTCGTAAGGAAGGGGTGGTTCACCCGTCCCGCTAGTCGCTGCGATGGGTCCTTTTGTTTTCTTTTTTGAGTTCATAAGTGGTGTACTTAGAACGATATCGATGCTTTGTATTAAGAAGGGAGAAGTCTAACGGGATATGCTTGGCATCGGAAACCTCGTGCCATTTTCAGGCCTTTGATAAAGACGAGGTTGTAGAAACGTCGGGCCAATACTAAGTTTCACCAGAACCTCATTAGCATAACAGGAAAATTGGAATACAGAAAAACTACTATTTCAAGTAGTTTTCCACGTGTAGCGGTAGGGACGAGTATAGGGGTCGAATCAATTTTGAATACTTTCCAAAAGTAGTTGTGAACTTTTAGGAAGAATATTATGGAACCATCTGAACGTCCGGCTAGAGCCGGACATCAGACTTTCTTTGGTGTTCGCTTCGCTCTTCTTCGTTGCTCAATGAAAACTAGTAGTAGCGTATCATACTTTGAAATTAAATTTGTGTTGATCTGACAATTGATCTTTGCTTTCTTACTCTTTTTTTTATTATAAATAAAGGAGAAAGATTTCATAGTTTTTTTCTAAACGCGTCAGTTCTACACTTAGAGAATATTCAGACTTCAGCTTCAAACACTCCGTCGATGCCAATATAATGTCGACACAGTTTGAAAGTATTACTTGAAGAATAGGTGTTCCTCCCGTTTTCCCAAGCCGTTATCACAGAATTATTTTTTAATATAAAATTACGTGAACGACATCATCGTACTGATAAAGATAGTGTTCCTCGCCAGACCGTATGAACAACCTGCTACTATTTATGCAGCCGCTTGCATGCATATTTTCAGTTTTTGAAGAAAGCATGTTACTGATCTGAGGAATGCACGGAAATAGATACGCGGAGGAGTACATAGAATGAAAGGAAACAGGACATTGATTCCGTCCCACCTCATTTCACAGCTCTGCGGGGCGGTACACCAATTCGACGTCGTGAGACCCGTCACACCCCATTTTACTGCTGCTTTTTGGCCTGGCGAATGAATTAGACGCCATGAAACCCTTTTGCTTCTTTTCTCTAAGAGCTCTAAAGCTGCTGGACACGTCGCACTGCGTTCTGGAATTTCGTTACATACACATATATACATACACAGACACACAGCGACATTCGTACACACACACCCTCACACTAGCCTATCAGTTCTGGAAGATGCCCTATCCTTTACCTTGACTTTCTTTTTGGCTTCATCAACATGTAAATGTGACAAAGGGTTTTCTAGGACTTTTAGGGGACTTTTAGGCGGACCTGCCGCCGGTTGCCAGTTCACCATATCCAGGAGATCTTAGGCTTGAAAAACCCGGTCAAGAGTTCATTTCGTGGGCCGCACGTAGAGCTTGACTGGTGGTAGGGCCAGTGGCCACTACGCCAGTGCTGCTCTCATTTGAATAAATTACAAAAAATAATATTGAAGTATAGCATTGAGCAAAATTTTTGAAATGTTTTTCGTTTTCAAATACAACTGTGGATGCATTTATATATTTATATTGTTTATTGCAGCATTATCTCAAGAAGTTTTCATTCAAAAACGCTCATCGTGATGATCTCTGGCAAGCTTTCGACGAAGCCATTGATGCAGTTCCAGGACCCTATAAAAGTGCTTTAAACGTCCAGGATTTTGGTAACCAGTGGACTATGCAGGTGTCTTTACCTAACTTTTCTCTTTAGAAATAACTCTCATTTTGCAAACTTGTTACAGATGGGTTTTCCTCATGTTACCGTAAAAAACTTCAATTCTACTGCTGTGGTTATAACTCAGGAGAAGTATAGAAGAAATCCCTCAATTTCTGAATTGCCAAAATACCTTTCACCTCGCTACGGGTAACAGATATAGAAAGCGATGCACATTCACTTTCATAGATTCCGGCGTTCCAGGTACAAATGGGATGTCCCGATATGGTATCAAAAATTGGGAGGACAACCGCAATTTGCGTGGCTGAGGAGGAGTATGCTTTGCGCTTAAATCCATTTCTCCTTTACACATTCAAGGAAAGCTTTTGGTGGTCCTGATCTCCTGAAACACTTTAACTGTTTAAAATTCTCTAACGTCGCGCTTCCACAGGTCCACTTCTTTGGCTAAATGCTTGTTGGCTGCAAATCGTTCGATTTTACTGATTTCTTGTATACATGAGTTATCGAGGTCAATGACGTGATTCAATACACTTACACATTAGCACTTAACCCATTAGTCACAGTGTTATTTATTGCTTTTTCCGTAAACATTGTTCAGAGAAGGTTTATTAACTGCATCGGAGTCTACAACGACAGTCTTAGGTAGGTTCTGGTCACAGTACAAGTCGAAAACAGTCGCTACAGTCGAGGACAACGGATTTAATGATACGGTTCTCATCCACCTACGAAATATGCCACCAATTATCTCATGTTTTTGAAAGTACTTTACATTCGCGACTGATTGACCTAGTGTTGTGTCATGCATGGGAAAGTTGATGATGAAATCAACCTCTAATGCATATATCATCTCAACACAAAAAACTAAATAACCTTTAGGGTATAGCTCACGAGGATGATCAGTAGCGTTATCACGGTCAATCTTCCCCTAGTACTCCAGAGGAAGTCGTGTTGAACTGCCCCAGAGTGTTTAGCCGTCTACTCAACAATGCGACTCATTGCTATGTTCATGGAATGCGGCTCATCCACGACATATCAGGAATTGTGCAAGGAGTGGAAAGTTTCTGCTGCTTTTTTGAATCATATTAGTTAGATCGCCTACGTTGGATGACGATGGAAATGCCAAGGTTCCATTGTGTAGTAAGTTTCGGGAGTACTAAGTTAGGGGAGACATGATCAAAAATGCTGTTTTTCTGAATTGCTGGGAAGTTTCGGTAGCGCTCCTATCTATTTGAGGAGGGACTCAAGTTTCTATAGAGCTTTTCGATGTCTTCCTTGGACAGCTCACGAGTTCTTCTGCTTCCTGTTTCAAATATTCCATGTACGATTCAACGTAGGTTAGCTATTTAAACAATGGCTTTAATTCATTTGATTCTTCACATTTCTTAAGATTTTCAAAGAACAACCTCACGCCTATCAAATGTAGGCTTACTTCTTCTTTTGCGATAACCTTCTCCGGTCATCCTTCAGCCTTATGTGATCTTCATCAATATTTTGTTTGGAAGAGTTGATTTTGCATACAAAATTAACTCTTCCCCGATGCTGCATGATATTTGCTGAACATGAGGGAGCTGAGCACTGCTGCATAACAGCATACAGAAGAAGGAAGCACTCATACCTCTTTGCCAGTGACAAAACGAATTCCTAAAACACAACTCTGAAGAAACGTTCTCCGTCTCGTCGTAAAGCTGCAGATATAGTGGAGCGGCAGTAATCAATCGTCCTTGCAACGCCAATCCGGCATAGCAGTTTGAGTAGATGTGGACCGGGTCCAGTTCTCATCATACTCTTTACAAATTTATTTAGACTACTTTCATGTTCTAGGTTGTACTACAAATGGTGTTTTCCTTCTCCTATTGTCTCCAAAATTGCCGACTGTATTACTATATCATCGTTGTCTTACTATCATCCCGAATTATTGTAGTAACATCACATGTACTTATTTGTTGCAGACGAACCGTTGTACATAAACGTGGATTCCACCGAAAAACCAATCATATTGAACGTTCTTACAAATTGCTACTATAGACAAAACTATGACAGAGATGGATGGCAGAAAATCAAGGAACAACTCGAAAAAAACCCCGAGGTTGGTCAGTATGTTGATTTCGGAATGAATTTAAGGATGACTCTAGTGAAGATATGGTAAAAATTTATTTTGTCTAATTACTTTCTAGACAAAAGAAATATATTACGCAATCAATGAGAATGAAAATTATTGCTCAGTACAGAACATACTCACAACGACCGCTAGAAAGACCTAAATCGCCAGTTAAATAAAGGATGGAAAGGACATAGCGTATCTGTAAATGCAACTTGAATTGGACCATTTTCAGGTTTTTCCCGAGTTTTGGAGATATTCCCTCATCAGTGATGCATTTGCAGCAGCTTTCATCGATCGCTTAGATTATGAGCTGCTTTTCGACATGCTTTACTACGCGAAGAAAGAGAAGGTATTTTGTACAATAAAAGCCATGTGACAGAAAGAGACACACATCAGTTTCGGGGGTTTGGCGTGGTTGTAGGAAAAGACAGTACAAGAAGAGAAGCTAAGAGCTGCTACCTTTCTCTTAGCTATCATTCACCGTTTGTGAAAGGTTTAGAAGAAATAGCAGATAAAAAGGAAATTTTACATTTTCTTTACTTTATTGTATCTCGACATTTTACCATCGTATTTCAAATCGACAGTCGCTCCATATGTAAATAATCATGTCCTCGTCACTTCTGATCATATGTATTTGTTACTGCCAACAAAGACAAACAACAAACTGTCACAGTTTCGACGATTTTGCTTTGGCGCCTGGGTCATGATGGTTAGAGCGCAATACCCCATTAGAGTTGGAATGACTTGCAGAGTCGTGCGTTGTGAACAATCTGGAGTGTTATGACCAGGAACTTTTCACCCTTGTTTGATCCTACATCTCATAATCTGCAAGTTTTACGCGTTGTACTGGTTTCTTAACTGCTTATAAAGGACAGTAAGTTTTCTCTATTTGGGAGTTTTACTGTCACAGAACATTTCTGCAAAAAAAAAACTATTTAAGATTTAAGTCTTCTTCTTCAAAACGTAATCAGAATCTCGGAATATAGTACTCGTTGAGGTTTCTGGTACGCTTGTACGCCTATGCAACGACTTGCCGGGGCCAGCCGACCATCAAGTCAGTATTTCTATCCTCCCGATAGGGCGCCCACAAAGTTGGTAAATCAGGGGAATTCGTAAAAATACAGATTTTGCTACCTTCACACTTTGTGCCATTAGGTTTTTCTTTTTTAACCCTCTAAAAGCTGCGGACGAAGTGCCACACGGAAGAAGAATTCCTCAGCAGTAAAGTTTACCAAGAAAATCTTTCTTACAAACTGATGATTTTACTATCAATATTACCTTATTCAAATCCGCATCAAGGCAAAATTCTAAAAAGCTATGTATTCGCAGATTAAGAAATGAACCGCTGTCTCATTCGTGCACAAATGGATGCGCGTTCACGAAAACAATTAAACTTTAAAGGCTCTCCATGTCAGTTTGGTAGAAAGGACTTCAAAGCAGTAAACGTCATATTGCAAGGAATCAGAAGAAAAAAGGAAGTCACATAGAGACAATGTTTTTTTGATGTCTGAGGGGAATGGTTTCTCTAGGTTTTAGGTTTTTCTCTAGGTTTCTTGACGCAATGGTTTTGTTGCAAAGTTGCGATGAGAAGCAGCTGCCAAAACACTATGTGGTAACCTGTGACGAACTTGTGACTTGTCAGTTACGTCACTGACGTCGGTCCTGTAACTGTAGTGTTACAGTCTCAATTCTCTATAAAGTGGGTTCACAATGATCTGAATCCTGGTGCAGTTGTGTAAGCGAATGGGCTCAAAGTGGCGCGGTGGAGCCAACGGTCGAAGTGGGTCATCGCTAACTCCGCTGCATAGATGTGTGCAGCGAAACTTCCATCTTGAGACTCTAAGTTAAAGGTCGCCGCAGCCTTCGCTGTGATTTGTTGATGGCGAGCGGTCTCCAAGAGATTGCACGCCGCAAGCTGCGATACCTGAAGACAACGAAAAAACAACGAAGACAATCCGAACAATGCAGAGAATAGGCATATATGCGTATCCGGCTTGTTTCGACTATCCAACAATGTTCTCGTCCTTTGTTCTGTTAGAACAGCTATTCCAGAGCACGCGTTGCCATCGAGCATGTCGGGCGTGGCTCTCGTCGCACCCTCCCTAACTCAATCATGATCTCTACCCATGAAGTGGAGCGGCTGCTTCGAAGCTAGCCGATTATGCGTTTCGATAAGGCCTCAAATCGTTTTGAACCAACTATTCCGTGTGTGCCGTTTGTGGCTTTAGCGATCTCGTCACCTACTTTCTTTGAGTAGATCATTTGTCCATTATTTTTAAGTTATGCGTCTTAGTATTATAGTTTTTTTTTAAATATTGGCTTCTCACCACTACAGTCGCTCTTCGCTAAATTAATTGATTAATTGATCTTCTTTTTCTTCTACGGAGAATTCTCAACGGCGATGACACAAAATCTCCTTTTTAGAGTGGTCTGGTACTGAATTCAATATCAGAAAAACTGAGCGACATAGCGAGGTTATTCCCAGGACGACAAGGCGATTATGTTTATGTACGTTTACTATTGTGACATCTTTTATTCAGCACAACAACAAAATACTGAATGATTTTTTCATGTTCAGGATTATACTGAGAAGATCATGAAGGGAATTTCCATTATACACAATTCTATTACTGATCTGATAATGGTCCGAAATGAGAGTAAAGCTTCAAAGAAAACGAAACTGCGTCATAAAAGTGGACACGTAAGGCTAGGCATGGAAGCGGAGTCATCTTTAGAACTGTGAGCCTCTTTTGAACGTTAAAGGCAACGTTTGGGGGAATTTTCAATGTTTGAGTTTTTCGTGAAGTGGATTGCCTTCGGAATGAAATTTGCAGGTGTCAGAGGTAAAATACGAGATAAACCAGTAATCATTCATCTGATCAGACCACAATGCCACAACAATACTACTTTTTGCTCTATCACTTGTGACTAGAAAATAGAAAATATGACTAGAACATCGAAAAGTGGACTAAATTCGACAAATAACAAAAATCATTTTACGCTGTTTCATTTTGTATGTCCTGTTGATGCAAAGACTTTTACCTATTCCTCTTCTTGAAGCCTTTGACTCGTGAAGAGGACATCTCGTCTTTCCACTGTCATCCTTAGAGACTAAGAATCCCAACAATGGAAAGAATCCAACATCGAAAATTTTCCTGAATGCTGCCTTTAGTTACCCGTCGTGGTTTTTAACGGAATTCATGGATTTCTCATGAACGAATTAAAAAAATAAGCATTCTTTCAAAGACGGCAAATACCCATATAAAAGAAACGGAGGGTTCGTGTTTGATTTTTCTAGTGGTGGTGTGTGGGAATACTCTCACTGCTCGGCGAGCGCGGCCCACTTCAATTGTATGTGGTTAAGATCTACTACGAATATTATACCACTGAGAATACTTAAAATAATCAGTATTGGCTTCATTGCATAGTCCAGCACACACGAAATGCATTAATGTCATCCCGAAGGCTGATTTATGAAAAGAAAAAGAGGAAAGAATGACTGTGCCATTAACAGCAAATTATGGAATTCTTTAATCGTTGAACCTACTTCTGGTACTCTATTTTCCCTATTTTCCTTGTTTAGAAGAAGGGCTTACATTTGGGGCTAAGTGCTCTACCACTCACATTCCGAGCTCATCTTCCTAAAAGAAACTATCTATTTAACCATTCAGCAACAACAAGTTGTCCAGAAAATCTACCAGAAGTTGGGAATGCACTCGTAATGCTGTGATTTGTTCAATTGCTGTGGTTCAAAGTGCACATTGAAAGCCTGAAAATTTTCTATCCACCGACCCATCTTCCTCTACTCCACAATGTACATTCAAAGGCATCACCCCACGAATCTGGGTTATGTCTATACGGGGTCGTAGATTATGGGGAATAGGGTGATTCGGCCCGTTTCTTTCTAAGTGCCGTAAAAAACGGCCCGGAATATGCGGTGCGAAGCAGCATATTCTGGCCCGTTTTTTGCAGCAATTAGGAAGAAATGAGCAGGATCCCCCTGTTTCTGCAATCTACGATCCCGTAGAGTCTTTGACTATTGGAAATCCATATCACGTCAGATTCATGGGGTGATGCCTTTGACGAATAGCTAGAGTCACGTTGCTGACCAGCTGTAAGGAATCCTTATCGCATTAAAGGGCGCACTGCTGTGAACACAAATTTTGTCACTGTAATTCCCACCCGCTAATCCCAATTCGGACTTCGTAAATAGAATTTTACATGAGCAGAAACAAAAGTAAATGAATGTCCAGTGAACTTAGCAAAGACTAAACATTTCAGCAAAGTTGCGACATCTCTGACCGAGACTATGTGCAGGATTGGCGAAAAGAATTGTACTAAAACGTTTCGATCACTTTTTGAGAAAGAAATTCTGAATAGATGCAAGAAGGGCGAGAAAGCCAGTGAATGTGTCAGGTGATCTCGATTGTGGAACAAAGTAACCACACGTTCACAAAATCACTCGATTTCAGGATTAAAAGACACCTTCGACGCTGCACTTATTGTACTGGAGTGAGGACGTTGGGAGCAGTAGCACTTCGAAAGGTAGGACCGTCGATCTGCAGCAGAACTTACGTAGTCATGCCGAATAACTACCATCATTAGCACTTGGTCAGCACTTGATCTTTTTCAAAGGCAGTGTATCACGTTTTTGACAGGGTGCACGCTCACAGCGAAAGCTTGGAGTTTGGGTAGTAGGTTGGGGAACCCACCGTGGCTCCGCTCTTCCTTTCCTTTCCGCAGGTGGTCATCGTAAGAAAATTGCATCATTAGCAACCGCGTTAGTTCTTACGAATTACAATAAAACCCGTCTCCATGTACGTGTTCTGGTCCTCTCTGCAGCCTCTTCATTGGTTTCACTTGAATACGCAGGTGAAAAGACATAATTAATTCCTGACCTCTCATACCTGGTTGGGCGTGTGCGCAAAAATGGTGCGTTGTAACTGAAATAGTCGTAAAATTACTTCGGCTCCATGCTGTTTTTTACGACGATTAGAGGAAACACCAGAAGCACGCTGGATTCCGCAAGCTAGTACTTCATTTCTACGCTTTCGCTGCATTATTGCTACTACGTTTTCCCATGCGATTTTCTTCCAGTACTTTGATATATCCCACGTTGGATATTTTACATTCTTTTCGTTTCTTTTCGTTTTACTTAGACGTGTCTTTTCTGTCACTACACACCAAACTCTAGAAATGTTCTAGGTGGAAGATTTGCTCAAAGTTGAGGACGACATTGAAGAGAAGAAAGCCCTTGTAGATGGAATGTCCTGTGTGCGAAGTATTAAAAAAATGAAGCGGTAACTGTCCTTATAACGAGATGTTATCTAATTTTCCTTTCGTTTACTTCTTTGTTCTTTTGAACACAGAGATTTGTTGAACAGAATGGCCGCGGGCGTAGTCGTTTCTGTGTCCTCTCTCCTTAAAGGAGTCAAAAGCGTTCTCGCGGTTGAACGCACTTAGCGACCAGTATAGGTTTCTTTCCCTGAAAACAACTCTTTACCTAGTTCCTGCTCATCAGGCCGAGTTGATAAGAGCAGTTGATAAGAGTTTTGTTTGGGAATGCAGGTTGTTTTGTTTGGGAATGGTTTAAACACTGGGGCTCTTACCGAGCTTTTCATTCTTCCTGGTGGATAAATTAAATACATCTACCAGATTTGTCTCGATGTGCAAAAGCACTAAATTGGTATATCATCAGGCCTCTCCAAGTCATTGTATACGCCAACACTCTTTCATTGAATCCCAAGCGATTCCGAATTGAAGTCGTAGGATGCTATAGGATTAAGGCACAGAAATATCAAGAAAGTTTTGTCCAATGTAGTGTGAAATAGCTCAGAGCAGGAAAACTCCAGTGTCGGTTCAATGCGTAAGATTTATGAATTGTATCCGCTGCTGATAACACGGTGGAATGCGAGAGATTTGTAATGTTCTCACAGTATTCCATCTAGTTGAGAATTTTTTGTTGATATGTTCTTCCTTTCGTGATCCACAAATATTTTTCTCCTATAACATCATAATTATTACTGAAGAATGTATGGATAAGTTTCACGACGTTGATCATTGCGTCTGGAGATGGTTCTACGGTTTTGACTTCAATTCAGAATCGTGTAAGGTTTATGGGCGAATTTGCAGCTTATAAAATGACCTGCGCGGGCTAGCTGACGTCTCAGGTCAGTGCTTTTATGCTCCCTGACAAGATTTTCACGAATTTGTCGGCCATGAAGTGTAAGAATGCTTGGTTAGCTCCACAGTTGTTAGAGTCGATAGAGTGGACAGTACTTGCACAGCCGCACCCCTTACCAGTTACAATGTGTTTCAGAGCTAGAGCATGCCTTTCTTCTTAATAGCTCAGGCAGAATCCTGGGATGGTTTTGAAAGGTTTCTGGGTAAATGTATACAGGAGCGCTGCGGGTTAATTCTACCACCATTGTAATGCAAATGGAAAGACTTCATCTTTGGCTGATCTTCTTCTACTGGTAGAAAAAACGCAGTCAGTCGGCTGTCACACTCAACGAGACTGTAAGCGAGGGGCCACTACACACGCTAACCACGTCAACGATTTTTTTTGCGCCGCTCCGACGAAAAGTTATTCCTTTTGCCAGTTTGCCACTCACGCGATATCAGTGCTCCAACATTAAAGATGATTTGCGCGGTATCTTAAAGCAGCTCCGGAGTACAACAACTTGGACAATAGCTGCAGACTTCGGCGTTGCTAAGTTTCAGCACATGTTCTTTTCCATGTGTTCAACATGCGTAGCACTTCACCAAGTGTTATATGTTAAGGATGCTCTTAAAACGGTTAGAGGATACTGATGGAGATGTAAGAGACCGCCAGGAAAGAATTACTTGGGCCTTTCATGCTACATACGAAGAACCGCTGGCAAAATACTTCCTGTTCTCCTTTTGCGTTGAACACTGGGAACTGATTTACGAAAGGTTCGAAGATTTCTTCTACGATCATACGCGAAGAAAAAAGTCAAAGTAACAGTTTCATTGTTTTTTCTTCTAGACTGAAAACACGTCTCGATTACATAAATCAAGTGATTTCTGCATGCTTCAAAACAGTGCATAGCACTACGCAGTTAATGCTGGTAAGCCTTCTTATTGTAACAAATGCTTGGTTTGACTGAACTCATCTAACTCCTTGCGTCTTTCATTCATGTCATGACGGATATCATACAATGGTGTTCCAGGGATATTTCCTTTCATTTTTTACAACGAAAAGGCATTTGTCCGTTCTCATTTGTTCAGAATGCAAATCCAGTTCAACTTCTTCAGTTGATGTTTTGTTAGAAGAAAATAGTCTCAGGATTTGGTTACTAGAATGAGGTCTTAAACAGGGACTTGGTTATAGAACCGACAACGTCTATGTCGAAACTTCGTGCCATTGTCGTTGTTTCGAAATAAAATTCCTAGCTTCTCTACTGCAATAAATCATTTGCGGCATTTTAATGTTGGAACCCTAATTGCTCAAGATCCATTGCCATTTTAAGAATGATTTATAGATTTTTTTGCGCACATATTTAACGCATTTAACCCCCTCTATAGGGTGACTGGATACGTGTAGACAAGCTCCATATTTCCAATATTTTGCATATTGATTGCCATCGTCCTACCACAAGTGATTGTATATTTGTATAGCAGCGGACACAGTAGCATCTAGGATTATTTCACACGCCATTTTTCTGGATGAGTGGGAGTGATAGAGCGCGTTCACTCTCATATTCTCTGTGAAGCCCACTTCTCCCCTATCCATTTCCTTAGAGATCCCCACTTTATCAATTCCGTGTTACGCTGTCTTCAAACGCAGGAATATGTGTCTCCTAAGGAACTACAGTGATCTGCAGTGCATACAGTCTATGGGATTTACAGAAAAAAAAAACATATCTGCAAGATATCAGACCCCGAACTTGGAGGTATTCTCAATGAGCATACACATGCTTGAGAGTTGCATAGAAGTTCCGAGACTACCTCTCACGCTGTACAACAAGGTTCCTCTCTCAGTAGTGGACATTTGGGCAACTTTCGATTGGAGAAATGTCGAGACATCTTGGTTGAAAGCATTTCTCAATCCATCTGGGTGGAGTGGATCAGAAAAAAAAAGAATTCGAGGAAATGATTTTGGAAACAATTAGCCAAACAGTATCTTCAGTGGACAAAGTCTTTTAAGAAACCTGTTTCTTTTTAGCTTTGCATCCTTAACCTAGACCACATGGGTCACATGGTAATTGTCAAAACAGGAGGGGTACCAGAAAACTTGTGGTTACACAACAAAACCGCAAATTTGAGTTTGATACGATAAAAAAAAACTAAGAAGCCTTCAAGTTCGTTTCTTGCAGCACTTATTAAACCAATATTTTTCAGGCAAAAACATTTCGAAAAACTTTTCCAAGCGCCAACAAATTTCATATAATCAGGCAGCAAATAGAGGAGGCAGAAACGAGAATACAGTGGTTGAAGAAGAATTCAAAGAAACTTATCCATTATTTCACGACGAAGGCGAATATCACGATAAAACCCGGGAGAAACTATGATGATTATGATGAGAAGGAAAAGGAAGGTGATAATGGAAATGATGAATCTAAAGTCTGAATCTTATGATGATGACAACGGCGATTTTGCAAGTTAGCTACTGTGGTATTAGTAATAAAAGTGTACTTTCAATTAGCTTACGTCAGAAGAAGTTTGCCTGTTTGATAGCAGGAGAACGTGTGCCGAATAACAAATCCGGGTGTCTGCAAAGTTTACAGCGTTAAAAGTCTTTTAGTGGGTAATAATGGGCATTTTCTGCCATGCTTATAAAATATGCTCGTGCACTGCCTCTTTAAAACAAAGCATACGAGTTTGCATTAGATCGCGCAGTTTTAAAAGTGAATACATGATAATACGATAATGTTTGGGGTTCTTTGGTGGCTTTCTTCACAAATATTACATCTCTTGAGTCCCTTCTGCTCATACCAACACCAACGAACTCTTCGGATCGACACTTAGGTGCATTAGTAGTTTATTTTTTTCATTGCTTGGCCCATGAAAGTGGTGTAGGTGATTTAAACCCTCTCAATCCCTTTTCAACTCTCGCATATGAGCTTGCATTAGATCTCAAGAGTTGCAAACTCTATACACAATAATGTAACTATCTTTGGTCCTCCTCATTGATTTACTTCACAAACAGTACTAGCTGTGGCTCTTATACCGCTCACCTTACTTCGTTCAAATTTCGCATTCACATATATATCGCAATGAACAGGAACGTCACCAACGAACTCTTGAACTCTTCGGACCATTAGCTACATTAGTACTTTTTCATTGTTTGACTTATGAAAGTAGAATCGTTGCAGTTCTAAACCTGACCTTTCAAACCTGAGAAAATTGTACTGAGCAAAAATAGCAACGGATCTCCTTTATTAGAGTGATCACAGCCAGTTAGTCACAAGGTGGGGTGTTCTCACGTGGATGGTTGCTGTTCGCGGACCAAAACCGACCTGGTGCCTGCCTTGAGATGCAGTTGGATTCAAGGCATTGACCCCCTGTTTCTGTTGTGCTAGGATCGGCTCATAGCACCATTGCATTTCTCACCTAGGTCCTGCCAAAATGCTGCAATCTAATGACTGGGATATGCAAGCGATGGAGCTTGGAGTAGCCTCTAACAAATAAGTTCCATCTGTCTACTCCGGTAGAACGCAACGTTCTCCCAAAAACTCATGGGACTAGAGGTTCGCCACTTGATTATGGGTTTTAAAATCTTTCGCATGTCACAGTAACAGAAAGTAGTTACTGAACGCCATTTATATGACTGGAAAATTACTGTTCTTTGAAACACGCAACAGGAGAGGATTTGGTGAAGTTGGAGCCCTTGTCAACGGCGAAGAACTTCGACTCTTTCAAAAAGCGTACAATCCGAATCGGACCTCTGCATATGAGAAGATGTGGTCCAACTCCAGCTTTCACTATCTTCGTCGCTTAGACCTGAAGAACTGAAAGAGACCTGTAAAAGTTCTACAGAGAAGATTATACCTCAACCAAGGTCAATGTTGGTAATTTCAACTCTAAAATTGCTCCCAGAAGAACGTCTAGGGAATACGGAATAGAGAGGAAAACGATTGGTTCGTTGAACACTTTCATGACTTCACGAGTCATGAACACCTTCATGGCTTCATGACTTCATTTCACGACTTTCATGAAATCTAAAACCAACAAGAGCTGCTTCTCTAAGAAAACTCTTGAGCAAATGGAGCAGCGTGGAGCAAAGCGAGCCGCAAGCAATCGAGAACTCAAGCCCGAGCTTGCAAGGCTTGAAAGGCGATGAATGAAGACCAAAAAAAGAGAAGAACAGAAGTTTTGGCTTGAAGGTGCAGAGGCAGAAAAGAGCTTTTGTTACGCCTGTCCGAGCTTCAAAAGGATAAAGTCATCGATGTGTCTATCCACCTGGGATACGCCAACGCGTTTTACTGGACTTCGTTCAGGTTTCGGAGCGCGTACTGGTGTATACAATGACTTACGGGGCCAGTCTGTGTTTTTATCCTCCCAGATAAGACTCGTGTCAATTTATCGACCCAGGGGGATGAAAGGCTTGGTTTCCACTAGGGCGGTTTCGAACCGTTGACCGTGTGGGCTACAACGGACCTGTTACCGACAGCGCAACACGCCCCTCGTCGGAACTTTCCCAATCATAAAACAAAAATGACTGATCTCCGCATTCTAGACGGAACAACTACAGCATCGAGAAAGAGGATAGAGGAGGACATCTACGGCTTCTACTCAGATCTCTTCACTTCCACTTTGCTCCTCACTATCTGAGAGAAGATTAGTACTTCATCCCAGAAGTGAACAGTGGAAACCCAGCGATATCGTATTGCTGTATAATAATGGAGATCCACATAACATCGGCAATCCCAATGTGCTTGGTATCCGCCGTTTATATACTCCTTAAAAAATTTGATCTTTAACAGGATTGAATGAGTGCTAGATGAAGTGGAGCCATGCGGGAAAACAGGGTTTCGAAAAATATTCACCCCGATTGACTACATTAACACTGTCTCAAAACTCATCGGGATATCACGAGAGTACAAAGTGCCGCTATTCTCCTTTGTCGACTTAAAAAAAAGCCTTTCACTTAGCTGAGATCGAAGTGGTTTTGGAGGCCTCGGATAACCTAGGTGTCCCTACTCAGTACATGAAGGTACTTCAGAAGTTGTATAGTAACTTTATTACCAAAATTCCCCCATTCTACAATAATGACGTGAAGGGAGGTGTTCGTATGGAGGCACAATCTCACCCAAAATATTCAGGTCCACTCTCAAAAACGCGATGCGAGGATTTTAATGAGATAACCTGGGACTGAAAGTGGGCGACCGGCATTTACACTATCTTAGAACGATAGGTCTCCAACTGAACCTGGGCAAGACGATGTTCATGTAGAACAGATGGATTTCTGATGCCCCATCCACGCTCAACGGAACGAACATATCCGAATGCACCAGCTATGTATACCTAGGTCGGGAGATTAACATGATGAACTACCTGATCTCCGAGCTGGGAAGGAGGAAACGCGCAGTTTAGGGAGCATATAAGAGCGTCGAGGATGTAAGGAAGAATCCGGCTGTATGCTCACCTTTTCGATACTACCGTGCTACCTGCTTTAACCTATGCTTTAGAAAACTGGGCACTTCGCAAGCAAGAAGAAAACGTGGTGAGCGTCATTGAACGTGCAATTGAAAGGGTGATGCTAGGTGTATCCCGCTTCTGGCAAGTCAAAGAAGGGATTTCAACTTCACTCCTACGTTACTGACCGAAGATTAGAGACTCTGCCGTGTATGCCAAGTAGTAGTGTAAAATGAAATGAGCCGGACACTTGGTGCGTTTTAACGACAATCGTTGGACCAGAGCCGCGAATAACTGTATACCACACGACATCAAACGCACTGCAAGAAAACTGCTGGCCTGATGGTCAGACCTCTACGAAATCCTTCACAAAAAGATGCCCTTTGAGTTTTCCGCGAGAAGAGAGCAACACATGCGCACGATTTGGACAAATGGTAGTATTAGTGGAAACATTACCGCTCGAGCAAATCGATGAACAACGGGAGCACAGATGACACAAGTGAAGAGGAAATAGACAAAAGTGCTCCAGTGGACACTAGCTGATACTGACATTTTTATGTTCCTTTTTTTGCATAGGAGGGAATTGCATATAACTTAGATATCATTCTCAGATGAATAAGACATGCAGTATTGTGAACAACATGGCGGTATTTCTTCTGAACAGCTTTAAACCTTCTACAACGTATTATGACCTCATGAATGTGTGGCGTTGACGTGTCATGCTACGGTGTTCATGTGCAGCGGAGGTACTTCCTCAGGCCTGGTCTCCCGAGATGAGAACGAAATCAAATTTTTAGATCTCTTCTGTAATCTGACGTCTCAAAGGAGTAAAGCACCGCTAAGATTCCTTTCCTTGACAAACATTTCGCAAAGTGGTTCCTTGATTCTTATCGGTGGGGAAGACTTCTGGTGAAAACTGAGCTCGCCAGGACAAGAATGTTTGGTGTGGAAAAAAATTTACCTGCTGCTCCAGTTCCCACCACGTGCGACACATGAGTGGTAAACTCGACGCTTGCAGAGAAAATGTTCCCGTCACGGATACTAGGAGACGCTGATTTTATTGTGCACCAATCAATCGTTCATCTCTTTAATTTTCACGAGATGCCATTCCATACTTTTCAATTCGTCACGGAAAATTTCTTGTTTTGCTCTTCATAATTCATGTAAGTGCCTATGATCGCAGCGGGGGGGAGTAGCTCCTGCAACATTTATGCTACAAATACTTGAATATGTAGAGTCATTTGTTGATTTTGAATGACTGAGCAGCTGCCGGTTTCGTATAATCATCTGTGAAAAATGCAATTTCCGCCCACGTACTCGAGTTTAGCAGATTAAAACCATACCGTTTTGACTACTGATAAAGCCAAACATACATAGTCGAAAACAAAAAGATCAGTTATTTTAACTGTCGGTAAGTTTATTCCATTTTGCACAACGCCAGTGGAAGGTAGCAACAGCAGCGATAGCGACAGAAGATAGTAAAAGCAGTTCCAATTTTCATTCGTAACATAAGTATCAGTATGGCTCTGAAATTTTCTTCTTGCGTTTGATTTTCTCTATTACTTCGAAATAGTCAGAAAAAAATCTGTCAAAAAAAAGTGTAGAGCGCTCCAGCAGGTATTTTACTCTCTAATTTTCGAGTGCCTAGAGAGAGTTTTGTTGCAGGACGCAACCACGTGACAACAAACGAAAAAGAAGATTTTGTTGTGTTGATCTTTAGTATCATTATCACTGTCACTGTCTTCTCTGCCATTCTTGTACCTTTCTGCTTTCTCACATATGTTGTAACGGAAGCTCGTTTTCATGTGCTTACAAGAGGATCTACTAAAATATGGGCAGTTACGAACAACATATAAGTAGTTTCAAACACAGTTCCTTGAGTAATTTAGTAAATTTCAAAAAATGCAGTACTATTGTGTACTCATACTGACGAAATCTTAACCTGAACACTGGAGGAAAAGCTGAATCCTTCAAAACTGTTATCCATAATTCGACTACCGATGAGAGATTTCGAAATTTGGAACCACGTAAGCTGTGAAAAGTACTTTGCAGTAAGCTAGTTCTGAAGTCACTTCAAAGTCCAAGCCTTTTTTGGATTCAGGTGAATGGAGTTCGCAGGCTGCATCATTAGTGAGCGTTGTCGGGATGTTTGTTGTTGAGTGGAGTTTGTCGGAATCCTGCTCCTTTTAAGTCGTGATTTCCTTTAGCTGCGGAAAACATCTTCTTCAGCTTGTCTAATAAAATGAATCACGAGTAATAGCAGTCATAAACGTATATGTTATAACGTATACGTATAAGGTGTGTAGCATTCTAGGAGATATATTTATGATTGTTCAAGGTTGAGGACACAATAGGGCGATCTTCGGATTCCTCAAAGTTATTGCAGTTCATTCTTCCACTCTTTAGGGGCCTCTTCCTTCGTGTTGTTGGGGAAATATCTAATCGAAGTCGAATGGAAAGGGATCCACATGTATGTATTACGAGAGCGCAGATGATATATCATTTAGAGTCAGACTGTTCATTCGTCAGGTTTCGAACGGAGATCGTTGGTTGACGCCAGTTGAATGTGGAGAATTCGCAGTTTTTCTGTTTTTAACTCTATTCAGCACCAACATCAATAATCTCCACACTTTGTTCTTAGGTATCCTTGAATTTGCTACGGAAAACTACAATGAGTTACCACCGGTAATTCTCGCTCTGGCACGCGCGCAAGAGCGTAGAGACAATTTCCTTCGAGGAGGTAGACATAGACAAAGACTACAAATGCGTAAAAGACCGGAAACGAGAATGTGTTGGTGTTTACCTTCCTCGGAAAAGCTGCTAGTTTTTCCTCCGCTCTTCACTTTTTAGTAGTGTGCAGAAATAAGTGATTCAGAGTGTAATCAGCAAGATGTGGAGTGTTGTGGTTGTTAGAGAGTAAAGTGAAAGTAAAAAGTAAAAAAAGTAAAGTAGTAAAAACTGCAGTACCTTTGAGGGAGGAAAACGAATTGCGTTCTCAACGTAGAACAATCCAAAATATGTCTCCTAAAACACGAGCTGGTTAGCTGAGAATGCACAGCTTGAAGCCGCTGTTCATAACAATAACTGTGATCACCTGTTATGTTGTATGTAGTAAGCGTCGCGCAGTGGAAGCAGCTCTCACCCCACACAAGGAGAAGCCTTACCTCTAATAGATGATCTGGGCTTCGGGAGCATCGGGAGCATCCTCGAGAGGCTCAGGCTAGCGATGCGGTCCTTGGTGTCGTTGTCCCATGCGTCCTTGATCGGTCCTCGGTGTGCAGGTAACCAGTGGCTAGGGTGCTCCCCGTTTGCTCCAGGCATGGGCTCTTATGAGCCCAGCCACGAGACTGCTCCGCCCCTAAAGGGAATGTTACGGTATCGATGAACTTGCGATAGAGCGCGTTATCTGCATCACTTACACCTCCCCCCTCCCCTTATTTTAAGTCCGTCCCGGACTTTTACATTTTTACAAACAACCCGCTGCACTACCCGATATATAGATATATGCATATGTTTGCCTATAATATATTTACGTACTTACATATTTACATAAATAACACGCCGGCCGAGGCAATAACTACTCGTTTTCGAAGAAACGAAGGAGGTCTGCTGCAGGCACAATGGCATTAAGGGAGCTGGCCCAACTGATCACACAACCCCAGAAAGGGACGCGGCGAAAGGAACGAACGTGTCCGAAGATGAACTGGCTTTGGCGACACCGAGATATCGCTACGGAACACCTCTTTTTCTTTTCCTTGGACGGAGTCGACTGTGGATAGTTCCACACCTAGTTCGTCGGCTGCCCGCACTAACCGATAAAACGTTGTGATGCAGATCTGAGCTGGTGTCAGACCCCGGCGCAAAAGCTCCAGGCATACTTCCGCCTCCGTACTGTTTACAAAGATTCGCGAACGTCGCCAGCACTGGCTCTGGGATCTGGGACGCTTCGTCACCTATGAGGACTTTAAACCGGCCGCTACATCCGGAGAAGGCACCATGTTCCCTACCCATGGTGTTCTGGAGAGACGCAGTTGTTATACATAGCCCTTGGGGAGGACGGACCTTGAGCATAAGCAGGATCATCTGCTCTATAGTCCGAGAAACATGCTGCTTGGCCACAGCATATTCCTCTTTATCTTCCTCAGTCATATGGAGAGCGAGTTCGGGGTCATTGGTGTATTGCTCTAAGACCCTACACCCAGCTGTGAAACGATCACACACACTCCTCTCTGTGCCGGAAAGGGCCTTGGCGTAGGTCTCTCCTAGCGACATGAGAATCTTATTCAGGTCGACTGGTGTAGGTGTAAGATTCTTCTGAGCTGCTGAGTCCGCCACAAACCGTTACACGTTGAGGTCCCTATAATCCGAAGGCGATAACATCGTCTGAGCGATCCGGGCTACAGCCGCGTTGCTGCTTGCTGTTGCCAAGACGAAGGCACCTCCTGTTGTCCATCGAGCAGCAATAATTGCACCAACGACCGTCTTGCCCGTACCGAAAACTGCCTGGATAGCAGTAATGGGGATGTCACCGACCCCCAGTGCTATGGCTTCGCGTTGCTCCGTGGATAGAGTGACGTCGCGACCGTGTATCGTGACAACCGTGTCCTGAGCTATCGGGGCCGCCAGCCCGTCTTCTCCGTGATTGAGGCAACCAAGGGGGGCAGAGCCATATACTCGATCCATGATGGCGAAGACTACCGATCCTCGCGCGAAGTTATCTATCAAGCACATCCTCGAAATGTGCCCGTCTACGGGGTCGGCAGTAGCCGAAGCCTTCGTCGCGATGTCTTCGTTGCGATGCGCGAGGAGGACGCCTTCATCAATGGGGCGACCGTGTTCGTGGGCGAGACGCTCTACCGACCGACTATGCCAACCGCTCATACCGACTACTACCCTCAGGTTGTTGGACTGCGAGTCCAAGTCTGCTCGTCTGACTGTGGCGCGCGTGAGAGTATTAGCGCCGACTATCCACATGGCTACTGGCCGGATACCAGCCCATCCGGCTTCGGTTGCCATGTCCGTGAGGACGAAATGGACCCGCAATGGGAAGATCTGAAAACTGGGTATCGTTGCAGTCACCCAGTGCGTCTGCCGGTCGTCGTGCATTATGCTTATTGCTGATAAAACCGAACAGGCTACGTTGAAGATCCGGGCCATTTTGCGCTTGGCTAGGTCCGGAAAACGACGATAATTTTCAAACGACCCTGCTCTGTCGTCCAGTCACTGCTCGTTTTCCTGGGTCAGGCGTGACGCACGCAGGGCCCTCTGGGTGCATCAGGAGAAAACGACGAACGAGGTGACACAATTGCCTACGGGCGTGCTCAGACGCAGGGGGTTCTAAAAACCGCATTGCCGAGGAGACATTGTATCGCGTCCTGGCCGAGAGGAACTGATCCTCGCGCGCTTCATCGAGTCGAAACTCGCAAATAGTGGGTGTGAGGGAAACTGCATCCGGCGCACCTTCGAATACTCCCCGAAGGGGGTCACTCGATTCCTGCGGCGGACGAGACCTAGAACAAGTCCGTAGACAGGCTCTTGTAGGGTATCGGGAGACGCAAACACAAAACGAGCTGCTCTGAAGAAGTAGGCCGAGTTGTTCTCGAGCGCCGTCATACGAGGAATGCGGGGCTGTGCCAAAACAGCGCTAGGGTTGCCGAGCGCCTGACGACTGGGCTTCACGTCATAGACCCACACATAATCCTTAACCGAGACCATGGACTTATCAAATCCCCTATACGAGTTAACAACACTGATGGCATGCTGATCGAGGATTATGCAATGCAAATCGCGACTGTCGGACCCCTCCCCCCGGCGAGGCGAAGTTGTCCTTGGTTCGGCCGGATCCCGGCTACAGAACGATAGGGCGCCAGGTCCCCTTGCGGAGATGCGCCCTCAGGACGGCCCATGAAAGGCTGGTCGACATCATCAGAATACATCACCGCGAATATAGACAGTTACTAGTATTGTCGGGTTTACCCAAACTTATCTGAAAATCGAAAGGTGAGTGATGTGCCGCAAGCCAAAAAAAAACAACTCATAACCACGAACAAAACGCGAAGCAATAGACTAAAGGACTGGAATTGCGGCACCTTCAAAGAGAAGTAGGAGAGATCGTGACCAAAAAAAAAGAGAAGTGATAGTAGAGAGAGGAAATAGAAGCCGTCGTGACTGGAAGGCCGAAGTACACGTCTAAACCGAAGTTCATCGAGATCTGAAACGAGTTTTATAATTATGTGTGACTATATCAACGGACTGCTGGGGCTTCGTTACTAGCTCATGTTTGTAACCGCACACCTCTCGTTCAAGAGCTTGTCGATGCAGCAAGGTTTCGAAGTGATCCCTCTAAATTGAAAGGATTGCTACATCTACACTCTACTAACAGTGTCGAAGGCTGAAGATCATTTTTCAATCTGCTGCTGTATTGTTTCAGCAAAGCATAGGCTTTTGCTAGTTTTTGTTCTACCACGCCTTTTCAAACTCCTCCGCTGATGACATCCATTCGTTGTCGCAGCGCGCGACGGATCTTCTTTCTCAGACGCTTTTCCTGGCTGTAATCGCCAGTGCTGAGGGCAGCATATGCAGAGTTATATAAGTATTTTTCCGCAAATTCAACAGCAAAATTTTTTCGCGGCATTGAAACCGGGAGCGGTCTCCTGGTAGCTTCCTTGATGCCCTTTGTGAAGGAATTCGCATCGCAGAGTTTCTTTCTAGTCCGCACCACAACAGGAATAGATACACGTTGGTGGAATTTTGCTCTGCAGTCTTCACCTCACCTTTCGGACCTGCCATGTCGATTTTTGGTTAAAAAAGAACTTCTCGGTTTCTCTTAAGGAGGTGAAGCTTAAAGCTGGAGAGAATAAATGATGGGGAGAATGAGATAAGGATTACCACTGCCACGTAAGCTGATGGCGTCGATAATTCCTCAATCGTGATTGGCTCTGGAACGGTGCATCACAAACTTTTTTTTCCAGACTGGAAAAGTTCAGATGTTCTGTTCTGTTCTAATTTCGTCTGTTCTAAATTCCAAATAAAAATGAATACGAAAAATAACAGCTAGTAACAGCTTCCAGCACTTCATCAAGCACCTTAATATAATTCATAAGCTAAAATTTTGTCACGATCAACGATACAATCCGCACTCCAACCTGGTTCAACTATATGACTTGCTTCCAGCACTTCATCAAGCACCTTAACATAATTCATAAGGCTGACATTTTTTCGTATAGAATTGTTCAAAAGAAGGAGTTACTTTACTGTAATGTTTGCATTGGCTGTACCGTGAATGCATGAATATATAAATCCTATATATATACTAAGTCTGGTTTCATGTTGTTTTAAGCATTTTCAAATAGTTGAAATTTTTCGAGGTTAAATTTACTAAAACTAGCTACTATGCATGTAATTCTTCATTAAAAACTTAAGTAAAAGATAAAGTCACTGCCGCATCAATCCACTTGGGATGCGCCAACGCGTTTTACTGCAAGTCGTAATCGTTGAGATTTTGTAGATCGTCTTGACCTATGCAATGACTTGGGGAGGGGGCAGCCGTTGACCAAGTCAGTGTTTCTATCCTCCCAGACAAGCTTGTTACCAATTTATCACCCCCGGAGGGATTATCGGCTTGGTTTGCACTAGGACGCTTCCGAACCAACGAGCGTGTGGTTACAACAGACCGCTTACCGACTGCACCACACCCGCCCTATAAACATGGAAACATCTTACATACTGAAATCCCAGAACTTATTCCATTATCTCCCATTAAAAAAAAGTGAATGTAATAGACTCGGAATTAAATACTTCGCTCCACATTCATTTTCTTGAACTCTTAGTCTGTAATTTATTCAATTTCAGATCATTAATTTAAGAAAGAGAAATGCTAAGATTACTCTGTCCTTTATGTGTTCTCGGCTTCTACTTTATGACGGATCCAAAGGATAAGTTTTTCATTTATATTTCATGGAAAAAATGGGATAAAACAGCACTAGGAAGATCGAATAAAAATACCAACGTGTCTTTCACATCTAACAATTGTAACCGGTTTTCTCCAAGTTCTCGTGACTAGATAATATGTGGAATTTCGCAAAAATAAGAAATAAATATACAACAACTAATATTATCAATTATGTGGAGAAAAAGGCAGCATTTATCTTAATTATAGAGAATGGTCTCGTTCACCTCTCGAATCGTGACTGCATCGATCGCGAAAAGGTACGGACATAGGACCAGAAACTATTGTAATGTTTTCTTTAAAATTGATCATACCGATCAGATCATTAATGTGATTCGTAACGGAACTCTGTCCCACGACGAACGCATTAAAAAGGTCGAAGAAATGTCTACCCGCGAAAGTGAACAGAACACGGTGTTTGGATTTAGCATGCTTCTCTAGTGATTTTCAATCCGGGAATATTTTTTTTAAAGAAACTTTGGTTGAAAATCTGCCGAAAGCTGTCGAGTACTTTGATTGGACCACTTCGGAGAAGGAGAACACTGGCAACAATGTACCCGTTTATAGTCGGCACTCAGTGTGTTCAAGCGATTTACTGTGGTACATGCGATTCTGCTGCCGCACAGGACACTTCTTCTGTGTTTCACTCGCATTTACGCTCCCATTTGCGCTACCTCGATCAATTCGCTCTTGAGGTTAAACACATCTGACGCCGTCTAAAATTGGGAACGTGTAAACTTCGAGAAAAAAGAACTGCAAATAATTCTCCAAGGAAAATTCCTGTATTAATATTAATGACGGGATTCTGTTAGCATTTGCGTTATTCTGCGTCAATTCCAGACAAGAGCAGTGATCGAAAAAGGTGAAAAAATGTACGGTCCCGATTTCATGTTGCTTGACAAAAAAGAACAAAAAGAAATCATGTTACGTTTCGTGAGCTCTTGTTCCCTTAAAGAATTTTCTTTTTAATTTTCCTTTTAAAAGCTATGCATTCTAGGAAATAACGTGTTTAATGAAAACAAACAGTTCCCTTTAATACAGTCAGTCAGTTAATCATCCAGATTTCGCAGCTCGGCTCTTGTTCCACCAAAAACTTCCTAAAAGCGAGCGTTTCGATAATATACGAGAAAAAAAGTAACCCTATTATCAGATGCAAAACTTTGACTAGCCTCTAAGATTCATATCGAAGTAATGATCCGTTCATAGTCATTGCTGAATTAAATTAACTTGAATTAAATTGGTCTTTCCAGTTTGGTCAGTTGTACGAAGACAAAGATGTGGACGATGATGTTCGCGACGAAATTCTTACGCTTGCTATGCTATTTAAGGTGAATTTTCCCTAATTCTATTAACAACAGCATAAGAGGATGAGTTCCGTCTTAGCAATACCCTTAAGAACGAAAACACTTGCCGCAGTTTAATGTTTTGATTCAAGCAAAAGTTGGTTAGTTCGATCAAAGGTCAAAAGTTAACGGATAGTGAGTTTTTTTCGTTAAGTAGATTTTTTTTAAAGTGAAGGAAGTAATGCTTTGGGAAGTTCTCTTTTTTGAGGTTTTCTAAATATTTAGCAGTTGATAAATTTAAAGCCCACATATAACCTGGGCACCATGCTGATGTTCCACGAAGCTTCGCAAGGAAGGAATCTCAAGCTCACTTTTCTAGGAAACAAATCACATTTTTGCTCTACAAATCACTTGAGAGTAATTTCTTAACTGGGGACGTGTTGTAATAATCATGCTACATAATAACGCTCTTAGTCCGTGTGTGTGTATGTGTATGTGAATGTGTATCTGTATATGTGTGTATGCGTATGTGTATGTGTGCATGTGTTTATGTATGTATTTGTACGTGTATGTGTATGAGAATGTGTAGATGTAGGTGTATGTGTATGTGCATGTGTGTGTGTGTCCCAGGGAACGTGTCGGGATGGTGCACCGGTGCCAGAACGCAATAGAGCGGGGTGAGACAGGTCCCACTGCATCGGATTGGTGGGCGGATCCCCAACGTGGTAAAATACGGCGATATGGGTCCTACGGCGGCAAGTTCTGCTCCGGAGTAGGATAGCTATAAAATGGGGTGAGAAAGGTCCCACTGCGTCGGATTGGTGTGCGGCAGCCACAGCGGTACAATGGGTTTCTATGACTCATTCGCGTATCTATTTCCAAACATATTTCCCTGACGCTGCTATAATATCTCCTTCAAAAAGTGAAAACACACATACAAACGACTGCTTAGATAAAATACCAACCAACACACGTCTACGTAGTCTGACGTAGAGTTTTATCTTCATCACTACGATGATGTTGTTCACGTCATTTCATGTTAGCACATAATTCTAAGCTGATAGTTGAGAGCGGAGGAAACTCATGGTTCGGATGTTTCCAAATTGTTGAGGTTTCAGACAAACATAGATGTAAAATTAGGTTTATTTGCTCTCCAAATATAGTACAGACGCGTTCGGGAAGAAAATAATCAAATCTCTGATCTATGCCTATACTTTTGAGAAAAAATTCGAAAAAGAAGTTGATAGAAGAAAAGAACAGTTGTAATTTCACAAAAAAAGTTACCACTTCTTATTGGTCAGTGAAGGTGAGCGAAGCGAACACTACAAAAACTCTGAAGTCCGTCTTCAACCGGACGTTCGGACTGGTACTAATTGTATCGAAAGATTTAAATTACAAAGTTAGAGAAATGTGAGAGTATAAATCTAGGAAAGATACTTATTCCTGCATTAAACTCTCCTCATTTCCAGGAAAAGCTCGAGGATATGGGATTTAGGAGTTCCGTTATCGACAGCACTTAATATAACGTCCGTTATTACTCCATTAATTCTCATGTGTGAAGTTGAGATGTTAATGAATATTAATCCACCGAGTAGCTGTTGTTATCAAAATTTTTATGACCGTATGAAACCAGACGATAAAACTAGAAAATAATGCGTTGTATTGCCCATGTTCAACTGTCTTTGAATCTTGGGATGTTGAAAGGGCATTTGATTGATTTTCTTGAGCTGTAGCCAAGATTGGTATTGATCTTCTTTATTAAGCAACAGCTAACGTTTCGGCGTTATCGCCTTCGTCAGAGCCTGGAAAAATTAAGGTCATCAGTAATTTATCCTCTCAAGCGCCTTATTAGCCTACAAAAAGCATCCAAACGGTGGGCAAACTCAAACAGCAACACATTTGCTAGTGCTTACTTCATCAGCTAGACTTGATAACGCAACAGACCACCGCGTACCACAACTGTGAGTCACAAGGGTTTTATATAGTGACCTGATGGCCCGCCCCGTAGTTCAAAACCCGCACAGATTTTGATATGAGGCTAGTTCGTTTATAATCGCAATGCAGTCATTCTTCCTGCCCATTTTTGGACTTTTGGCGGTGATCCAAAATGCCTCTAGTATTCTGCGTGCTGTGATCTCGGACTCGTAGGATAATATACTAAGTTCTACCTCAATTTCGGAGTTTTAATTGGTTATTCTACGGTCCCCTCCAAACGGCGTGGAGAGTTTAGATTTTGCGAGTCCATCTAGATGCTTCTTGACGAGAACACACAGTGGGCGTCCCGTTTCCCCTATATAATCGTCACCTCACAACCTGCACGTGATACGATGCACTGCTCCTGTTACCATGCAATCACCCTCTCTGTCATACGGGCCAATAACGCAGCTGGGAGTTGTGCAGAGTCGGTCGCACGATTACGCACGACACTAGCTGACACTTGAAGTTTGCTGGTGGTATTTCCACAACCCTCACGCCGTTCTAAAATTCCGCTTTTCGTAGACTGCTCTGTACCGCTCTGCTCATATCATCAGATATGTAAGATAAAAAGAATGTGATCTTTTCTGGGCCATCTACTACGTTGTGTCTTCGAGAACGTTGCCGTGCTTGTCGAGCAACACAGTCTTCAGCTGGGTACCCATTGGATACTGCCACTTTGTGGGCCAGATTTATAGACCATGTTTTTTCCCAGCTACATGATGAGACTCTTGCCGCCGTTCTGTACATGTTATCTATAACAGATTTTTTCATTTTGCTGGGATCCGCTGAAAGATAGTGGATTAAGATGTTTTGACTACTGGATTTTCAATACCACTTAGTTTTCCTTATCCCATTCCACAAGTAAATATGCACATTCAACAAAGCCAACCAGTTTTCTAACGACGTCTCCCTTGTGAACTTAATGTGCGGACACTGTTGATTAAGAAGTCTTTTTTCCCATAGTCAGGCCTCTATGCTGTCGGTAGTGCTGTCTCGACCATCGAAAAAGAGAGCAATTCAAGCACTCACTAATCAGTGTCATGATTTGCTCAACGGTCGGTCGTACATATTCAATGAAGCTTGGTTTGGCGTGAGCAGTTCCTGAACAGCCAACATCACGACTCCGTTAGAGACGTTTGTATAGAGTGAGGTAACGTCAAATGACTCTATTACACATTCACGTTGAAGCGATCTATGTATCCAACATCTCAAGATCCAAGGACAGTCCAGCATGGGCAGTTGACATACGATTATTATTGCGGTGTTTTCGCTACAATCAATTTGAAACAAGGGGCTGATGCAGCCGTGCTGCAGTGCCAGACTGACTGTTACCCGCGCATAACATGCATCGACTAGACTTTTAAGAATAATAAGATTCTCGCCTGATTTTCCAGTCCCTGGATATATCTTCACAAACATCACTCAGAAACAAGGAATTGCAGGCGATGTGGTTATGAAGGTAAATTTTACTTCTAGTGCCTTTGTTTATGCCTAACTAGTTTGTGATAGTGTTCATCGGGTGAAATTGAAGGTCAATAAAGCTGTTGGGACTTTTTCTTGTTAGCTACACTTAACCAATTCTCAAGGTGACTACCACCTTCCACGTATGACAACTACCTTCTTAAATTTCAAACTCGAAAGTATTTTTTTAGGGTAAGGAGAAAATGGTATCTAATCACTCACGAGTCCCATGTCAAAGAACTGGAAAACCCGAAGAGGTTGCAGAAGCAGTACTATTCCTAGCCGAAAGGTATTTTTGCTTAACTTTCCTAAAATAAACTCACCTACTATCGTATTTTTGTGGATTTCCCTAGAAACATTTCACTTGGATTATCTCTAATGTGAAAGACTTGGTTGACACTACGGCGGTTTCAAACCATCAAAGTGTGGCTACAAATAACATCTAACCGACTTTGCCACACAAGCCCGGTTTTCACACCTATGAAACAAAAACATGAAACTGAAATGAAAAAAAAATGAAAAAAGAGAGAAAGAAAAAAATATTTCTACTGTTCTTCCCCAGTAATTAGCACAGAATGATGTGCTCATTTGAAATGGCGTGAACGCCTCCACCATACTGATAAAAATAAGGTTCATCGTCAGATTACGTGAACTGTTAGCTTCTTTTTGAATCCATTTGCGCCCGTGTTTCTAATCTTTAAAGGAAGGGTCTGACCAACATGATGAAGGAAGCGTGAGGGGAATTAAAAGCACAGTGGAGTACATGGAGGTGAAACGCAAAACACGCAGTTTCCACGGCAATGAAATGGCTCACAACGTCTCATTTACTTTTCATAAATTCGCTAGAAGTTATTGCGCGATACTACGACATCGCGGTGCACAGTCCCGATCGCATAGTGCCTGCCGCAACCCACCACGGTATAGTTCTCTGGCGCCAACGCGTCAATAAGATGCAGCTGGATCCATCGCAGTGCTTCCTGGTGTTTCGCGACTAACAAAATAACTC
>NW_026986548.1:763445-771017 GCF_031761385.1 Necator americanus | reverse complement strand
TATTATTTTCAAGAATTGTAGGAGAAATTTGAATGCGAAAGTATTGTTTGATCGAGGATAAGAAAAAGAAAGGTGTTGAATTTGAAAATATTCGTTCGTCGAGTGAAAATACAGAAGTAAATCACGTTCCAAGAGAATGTACGCATCTTGACGGTCCATTAGGCAAGAACCAAGATATTTCTCATATACTACTATTATTTATAAAGAAAATTGATAGAGGAAGAAACGAGAAGAAAAGAGGGTGAAAAACGCAACAATTTATATCCACAGTCATTTTTCTCGCACTAATGAAAGGGACCAGTTATGAACGAGAAGAGATGAATGGGACGGAGAGTGACTTAATCAAGTTACACTGACTTACCCAAAACTACGCTGAAACATAGGAATACTTGACTCCGTCAAATCGCAGCCTCCGACCTTCTGTGGAACCCACACGAAGTTGGACGTATGTAGTGCCAGAAGAGCTCCACCCACAGAGAATCTACAGTTGAAATAACAATTTAAGCGGTGCTTGTGACTCCGAGAAGAAATGTTTACAGTGAAAAACGCAAATAGTCCTTCGTAGTTCGTAGAGATAGTCACTATTTAGCAAGTAGCATCTTGAAATTAATTATCACACAACTGGTGCAGTTATTAGCAATTATTATCACATCTAATTATTATCCAGATAATCTGAGGAAAGTGTGAGGAACACACATATATGACTTGGAGTAACTCATGGATCTGTTGATGTGTCACTAGCACCCGCCCTGCTCCTGTGATTCCAGCTGGAAGGAAAAAGGAACAAACATCGAACATCGCAGAAAAAGCGCAAAGGAATGATTACATCGCCCATCGCTTTTTGCCCATCGCTCAAAATAGCTTGGACTTTTTACTGCATCCCTAACCTTATTGTCGTGCCCGGCACGACTTTCCCAGCCAGCCGGCCGCCGCTCTCGCGCGCCGCGTGGGAAACCCTGCCAATGGCAATGTATTACGGTAGCGTTCCCACGCGGCAGCCATATATAAGGGCTGGCACCGAGCAGTCGGGGTTCCAGTTCCAGTTCCAGCTTTTCTTTCGCCACTCTCCCGATCTCGGACCAGTCTCTTATTCACATTATTCATGGTGTCGTGTTGCGTCGCGTTATATTCCATCTCGTTCGATAGCCGCACCGCCACACCACCGCAACAACCCTATCCCTGGCTGGCTGCCCACGGGGTCCGAACCGCAACCCTAAACCATCTGCCGCCGAGAGCCACCTAACCATCTAGCCATGACTGGCCCCTTATTTGATCCACCTTTATGTCGTGTATATTTTGTGCGTGCCGTGTCGTGTATTGATGTATTAAGGATAAACCCTAGTTGTAAAACCCTTGTAACCGCATTGCACCCTAGGAACCATATTGGGGCGTGGGATCAAGGGGGCAGCCCCGAGGCCCCCAAAGGGGGAGTCGGGGCAGGGGGGAAGGGACCCTCGGATCGAGCCCGCAGGGTTCGGAGGAGCTAGGCCGCCATACGGCGACTAGCCCAGCGCAGGGCCCCTCCGGATCCGGGCAGTCGGCCCTGGGTCCCCCCACCGATGCCCGCTGCTCCTACTCGGAGCGGACCCGGGGCACGACAATGGTGCATCGGCGAATCGAGCCCGTTGTCGTGCGCTGGGCGATCCCGTAGGGGCACTCGCTGCCCTACGCTGCCCATGACGTGCCGCGTGCCCATCAACAGTGGGCTGGCACTGCACTCGAGCTTGGGGGTTGGGCTTGCGAGTGTAAGGGTTCATGTGCGAGGGTCACGACTGGGGCTATTGCATCCCACATGTAGAGGACTGAACCAGGGTTACCCTTAGGGTTGGTGGCAGCAATCCTAGGGGTATAATCTCCATAGCGGTAGTTGCCCTGGCACTCCTGGCGCCACGCATTTTGGGATGTAGGCTCCTTATGCGCCTTGCGGTTAGTGCAGCTTGTAGGAGGGAAGGCGTAGTGGGTCCCGGTGGGAACCTAGGATCGGAAGTCGCACACCACTAGCCTATGGCTCTCACAAGCCGCATATCCGCACGCGCCAGACCGATGATCTACCTATGGCCCTTGCATCCGCGAACCCACATCCTCATCCCCTCGTTTGTAGTGTTGGCACTTTGTTGTTGTGGCATTAGCCACTCTGGGTCCTTGTGTGCCCGTTGACGGGGTTCCTCTCTCCTGTCGCAGATTCCCCGCCTCTGTGCTGTCCGTGCTCCCACGTCCCAACCACACCATCTTTCACCACATGTCCGTGCATCGTATACCCTACATGGCAACAGCATATTATATACGACATTTTTAGGTGGTATCACTCTACGATACGGCTATCATGTCTACGCTCCGTGGCTGCAAAGCACGCTTGACCAACGCGATCAACAATTTGACGCGGCTGGTCAACTCGGCGAATTCCAACTACCCAACCGTCTTCCGTTCGGACGCCCACCCGGCAGTACAGCTCCGCACTCTCCAGCGTCGAATCGAGGACATGGGAAACGCTAAGATCTCCATTGAAATAGCATTGGAGACATTCCAACAGCGCCATGAACATGCCATAAGCTTTATCGAAAACCAACCAAACGCCATAGAGCTTATGGACACTTTTGACATCTACTGGCGCGATCACAAAGGTGACGAAATGGAACCAACCGCAACCGCTACCATCTTTGCCCTCGACGATCTTATCCGCAAGGAAACCGAACTTGCGGATATGCTTCGCACCACCATAAGCGCATCCACCACACCACAATATAACCCTACTAACACCACTGATGAGCCGATGGATGTCACATCCATCAGAAACCCTACCCTAACACCACCGCATATGTCCGGAGGCTCATTACCACCATACCCTGCTGCGGATACCATGAATGTACAACTCCGCAAGGTAGAGCTGCCTACCTTTGATGGGGATTTTTCCACCTATTATGATTTCTGGGCCAAATTCAAGACCGCGGTCCACGACAATCCATCTCTATCCACCGCTGCCAAATTTATCCATCTTAGTAGCAGCCTTAAAGGTAGCGCCGCACTTGTTGTACAGGGGTACGACATAACCAATCCTTCCAACTACCACATTGAAGCCCTACGCAGACGGTATGACCGTCCGCAGTTCACCCATAATTTCTTTTTACAGAAATTAGAGAACTTGCCAGCGTCGTCTGCCGCCGCTTCATCGCAGAGGGACACGTTATGCCAGATCCAAGCATGTATCCTGCAGCTCAACCGCTTCGAGGACACGTCAACATCGCTATCGCTCAAGAAGCTCATTCGCAGCAAGTTCCCGCGAGAGACTCAGCTGGAAGTGAACAGGATGGAACACCGGTCAGGTACTATTTGGAAGATGCATGAGTTTCTTGCTGGTATTGATGTGTTTATCCAAGAACTTGAGAAGCTTGACGATAGCCACTGTCCTCCACCTAGCCACGATCAACCCTATTCCGCATTATCCACCACATACCGCAACCGCTCACCATCTCCAGAACCACTTTATGATCCGCATAGATGTTGTTTCTGCGGGTCGAGGAGCCATCGCTCGACCCGCTGCACCACATCTATGCAGACCTACGTTCGCCGTATGATAGTGCGGAACCTGGACCTCTGTTGGAAATGTGTCCAACCAGGACACATGGCCAACTCTTGCCGGGCTCCGAACTGTCGTTACTGCCAACGTAACCATCACACCATACTTTGTTCGTATTCTTCTGTTTCGCGTTTTTCTCGTGATAGGTCTAGGCGTTCTAATGATAATCGTCGCAATAGTCGTAATAGTGTTCGTTATGATCGATATACTTATCGTTCTCCCCGCGGACGGTACCCTTCTAGGGAATCGTCCCGGGAAAGAAGTTCTTCACGCTATTCCTCTTCATCGTACGATTATCCCTATTCACCATCTATGCGCCATCCCCGCGACAGAGACTACCACCATCAGTCTCATCGCAACCATTCTCCTTATCGTAGATCTGAACGTGATTCAGAGCGAATGCGCCACCGCAACCAACGCCGCCACTCACCGTCTCCATCTTCAGCACCTTACGGGGTCAGATTTCGTGCTAATCCGCGCGATAGTCTCTCACCCGTACGCCGCAGAAACCACTCCAGCCCAGAATCCAGTAGCCACGTCGCCGATACGGACGATGAGATGCATAACGCACTTGATTGCCGTCCGGTCGACGACCCCACCACCCTTACCACCTCATCCAACCACCAACGCCCTCTTCTTATGACTGTTAAGGCTCACATTCGTAATCCTAAGACGAAGACCCTTGAAACGGTCAACGTCATGCTGGATTCAGGAGCCCAAAACAGCTTCATAAGCAACGCAGCCACTAAGCGCCTATCCCTTAAACCCTACGACCACAAGCCGCTGACCGTCATCGGATTCGGAGGTCATCGTTCGACCCAAGAATCCGGTACAGTCGACGCCACCCTCTTAGATGCCGCAAACAAACCATTCCCCGTAACCCTACGAACTCAGGAAGTTCTAACTTCCCAGTTCAAACCATATCGTCTCAGTAAAGAAGACAAACACGCACTCCGCACATTCCGCATTAACCCAGACAGCCTTACCATCAGTCGCCACGTTACGCCAGATATCCTGCTGGGTATCGACTACTTCTGGGAGGTCCTGAAAAAGGACTCACCGAAGCAGCTACCCTCAGGATTGATGCTCGTTAACACGCGATTCGGACCAGTTGTCTCGGGTTCAACCTTTTTCGTTGATTTACTGAGACAATCGCAGAACCATCTAACCACATCACCATCTACACCACATCGCTCTGAAGACGACATCACCCGCCTATGGGACCTCGACCGTTTAGGCATAACCGAGGATCCCGATCCCTCTGTCGACAAGGAAGAGGACGCACGGATCCTGAAACGTTTTCAGGATACTGCCCAGGTGATTGACGGCTACTTGCACGTTCAATTTCCCTGGAAGTCATCCCATCCTCGCCTTGCCGACAACAAAATGTTAGCCCTTAAGCGTCTTCAGAGCCAATACCGTTCCTTCCAAACCAAACCATCCCTATGGAAAGCATATACCGCAACCTTTACGGACTACCTGGAGCAGGGCATAATAGAGGAGGTCGACGAGCACCAGTTCGACGACCACAGAGTCTATTATATCCCGCATCAGGCAGTCATAAAGGAAACATCGGCCACCACTAAATTAAGAGTCGTGTTCGATGCGTCCTCCCACTACAGAGGCGCACCGAGCTTAAACGACTGTCTCCACTCTGGCCCCGCAATCCTACCAGACATGGTAGGAATCCTCCTCCGTAGCCGCCTAACACCCTATCTCCTTATTGCCGACGTAGAGAAGGCTTTCCTCCAGATTCGTCTACAACGTAATCAACGGGATGCCACTCGTTTCCTTTGGCTTCGCAACCCTAACCTACCACCAACTGCGGATAATCTTCGGATCTTCCGGTTTACCCGCGTACCATTCGGTATAACCGCATCACCATTCCTTTTAGCCGCATCCATACTGTATTACCTCCATCTTGAACCATCGAAGCCGCTCCACAAGGAGATCGAGGACAACATCTACGTCGACAACATCCTTCTTAGTGCCTCGTCCGAGCGACAAGCCATTAAGAAGTACCGCTCTTCCAAATCCCTATTCAACTCCATGCACATGAACCTTCGGGAGTTCTTGTGCAACTCCAACACCGTTAACCAGTCCATAGAGCCATCTGATCGAGTCAGGAATCCATCCTCCGTGAAGCTCCTTGGTATTCCCTGAATTCACGCACCGACACCCTTCTCATACCACTTAAAACCGCATCCGCGAATGTGTACTCGAAGCGCACAGCGCTCAGTGCATGTTCATCCACCTTTGATCCACTTGGTCTTCTCACACCATTCTTAGTGCCCTTCAAGGTATTCATCCAGGACATCTGGAAGAAGGAATACCAGTGGGACACTCCATTTGACCAAGAGGACCATCAGCGATGGGACGAATTGGTCCAGCAGCTCAAACATCCGTTGCCACCAATTCCACGTTTCATCGCTTCCGCAAACCGCAACACCACTTATGAGCTCGCAGTCTTTGGAGACGCCTCACAACGTCTCTTTGCCTGTTGTGCTTACCTTATTAGCCGCTCACCATCAACCACTTCTTCACAGCTAATCATGGCTAAGTCATTGTTAGCAACGGCTAAACTCCAGATGACTATGCCACGATTAGAGTTGCTTGCATCCCTAATAAGTGTGCGTCTAGCACGCTTCCTCCATCACCAACTCCATCTTAAAATCCGCACTATCCACTTCTTTTCTGACTCGAAGATAGCGCTCCATTGGATCCACTCATCTCGTCCACTTAAACGGTTCGTTCAGAATCGAGTGAACGAGATCCGCACCATCTTAACCACTTTCCACAAGACAGACGTTCAGACGAAGTTCTACTATGTGCAGTCAGACTCTAATCCAGCTGACTGTGCAACTCGTGGACTTTCGACCGCTGACGCTGTCAACCACATCTGGTGGCATGGACCATCTTTCCTTTGTTCTCCACAGTCGGATTGGCCTAAGGCCGATACGGACTTTGCCCTACCTCAGGATCTTTGTCCTGAGGCAGAGCACGAGTTTCAGGCCCTTAGTGTCCTTCCGACACAACCATATGAATCACCACTCCGTTTCCGTGCCACTAGTAGTTACCTTAAGCTCATCCGTTCAACCGCGTATGTGCTTAAGTTCATCAAAGCCCTATTCCAAAAAAACCCGCATCCGCAATTACACCCTCAACCTAGCCACTGTTGTACTGTCCAAGGACGTTTCAGCCTCGGAGATCACCAACGCGGAAACTCTCCTCATTATGGAGCATTACCGCGAGAGTGAATCCACGTTGAAACGACTACCATTGGATAAGTACAACGCTCACCGCGCTGCAGATGGATTGATCCGATGTCCGAATCGATTAGACCATGCTCGGACTTCGTCTCAGTCATCTGCACCAATCCTTCTTATTCCGGAGCACCACTTTGTCCATCTTCTCGTTATGTACCACCACAAAACCAGGTTCCATTCAGGTGTTCATGCCACAATAGCCGCTCTCCGCACATCATATTTCATCCCTTCCATCAAAACCACCGTCACCAGAATCCTTCGGCTCTGCACAGTATGTAGAAGAGCCCAAGGACACCCTTACCGCTATCCTGAGATGCCTAGTCTCCCTCCGGAACGAGTCAACCGCTCTAGACCGTTCCAGAAGGTTGGACTAGACTACTTGGGACCACTTTACTATAGAGATCAGCTCCATTCTCAGGCCAAGATTTGGATCTGTCTCTTCACCTGTATGGCAACCCGCGCTGTACATCTCGAGTTAGTCCACAACAACACCGCATTCGAGTTTTTACTCGCCTTTCGCCGCTTCATTGCTCGCAGAGGCACTCCGGACCTCATTATCAGCGACAATGCCACCACTTTCCGCTCAGCCAACGATTCCCTACAAAGCACCATCTATAACCGCAAAGCCATAGAAAAGATATCCACTCAACTCGCCAACCGCAAGATCGAATGGAGGTTCATCACTCCCTCTTTCCCCATGGAAAGGAGGATTTTAGTGAACGTCTAGTCGGT